>NW_019945868.1:13688-19587 GCF_002910315.2 Salvelinus sp. IW2-2015 | reverse complement strand
AGTGTTTAATAACTAACTTGACCTCTAACCCCTGACCCTTACTGACTTACCGTTGGAGCTGGAGGGGGATGACATATACAACAGGTTAAATAACTAACTGACCTAACCCTGACCTATGACTTTACCGTTGGAGCTGGGAGGGGATGACATAATACAACAGAAGTTAAATAATTACTGACTCTAACCCCTGACCCTAACCTTACTGACTTACCGTTGGAGCTGGAGGGGGATGACATAATACAACAGGGTTAAATAACAACTGACCTCTACACCCTGACCTTACTGACTTACCGTTAGAGCTGGGAGGGGGATGACATAATACATAACAGGTTAAATAACTAACTGACCTCTAACCTAAATCCTAACCTGACTCGTACCTGATATACTCGCCTCTAACCCCTAAATCCTGACTCCAGACCTGATCTATCTAACCTCTCCCCTATCCTAACTGTACTCCAGTACTGATATACTTGACCTCTACCCGCAAATCCTGACTGACTCACAGTACCTGATGAACTCTGACTCTACCCCTAAACCCCTCATGACTTCAGTACTGAATATACTCTGACCTCTAACCCCTAAATCCTAACTGACTCCATGTACCTGATATATCTCTGACCTCGTAACCCTAACATCCTAACTGACTCCAGTACTGATATACTCTGATCTCTAACCCCCTAATCCTAACTGACTCCATGTACTTGATATACTCTGACCTACCCCAAAATCCTAACTGGACTCCCAGTACCTGATTATACTGCTGACCTCTACCCTAATCCTAATGACTCCAGTACCTGATATACTCTGACCTCTAACCCTACATCCTAACTGACTCCAGTACCTGATATACTTGACCTCTGAACCCCCGTAAAATCCTACTGATTCAGTACCTGACACAGTCCCGGCCCAATCCAGATGTCACTCTGTAACAGGCCCGCCATGCGCTTTGCTCGTACTAATACCTCTAACACGTTGACCCTTACAGTACCTGAGAGTTTTCTTCAGAGCCCTCTTCTGAAGGAGTCAGCCATGGTCTTGGGTTTGGCAGCGTTAGCGTGTTGTATTATGTCATCCCCCTCCCAGCTCCAACGGTAAGTCAGTGTCGTGGTCTCAGAATGAGCGCAGCGGCTACAGACCCAACCTGTGGAAGAGGATGTCCATCCACATCAAGAAGAAGGAAGAGGTCAACCAGACAGCCATCATTAAGCCCTTCTCTAAGGGGGCGGGCACCCCTGATCTCGCCCCCCCCGCCACGCCCCAACTTGGGGACAGGGGGGTCTATGATGAACCTCAGGGGGCACAGCATTACCCACCTGGAACCTACCCCTGCCCTCCCTCGCCTCATGTTGGAGCATACCGCCGCTGTCCCTCCTCGCCCTCCCCACTAACCCTGCCCACCGTCAGCCAAAGGGTGGGAGGCTTCCTCCCCTGTCCCTCCTCACCCTCCCCACTAACCCTGCCCACCGTCAGCCAAAGGGTGGGAGGCTTCCTCCCCTGCCCTTCCTCGCCTCACGCTGGAACCTACCACCCATGTCCCCCCCGGGGGCCTCAGGGGTCCCAGGACGGAGAAGAGGTCAGGGCTCTGCCATCCTACATGACAGAGAGGCCTCAGACAAGGGCGTGTGGCGGGGTGGGCAGGATGGGAGGTGGTAATATTGGTTGTGGTGGTAGGGGTGTAGGTATGGGGGGCATAGGCGATATTGGTGGGGTTGGCAGTATTGGTAATACTGGTGTGGGTGATTTAGACATGGGTATAGGTGTTGGTGGCATAGGTGACAGGGGTATTGGTGTGGGCACGGTGGGCAGTCAGCCCCAGGGTTCCACCATCATGGATCAGATTAGTTGTGTGGTGAACCGTTTCACTGCCAACATCAGCCAGCTCAACAACATGATGCTCCCTGGGTCGCCACCGGAGGGTGCTGACCCCCTTCCTCCGGGTCCAGGCCTCACCCCCGCCCCATGCCCCCCTCCCTACATCCTACCCCGCACCAGACAGCCAAATACCACAGTCACCGCCTACGCTGAAGTAGCAGCCATCGCCGCCTCTAACCATGGCAACCCCCGGGTGGGCGGGTCGGTCGGTGTGGTCTATGGTCCTGGGGGCGGGGTGTGTGGTACGGCGGCGGTGAGAACCACAGAGCTGCTGGAGGAGCTGGCTGCTCTGGCCCCTCCGTCACCGTTTAGAGACTCCTCCCTGGAGTCGCCTGGCGCCACGCCCCCCTCCCTGGCCTCAGAGTCTGCCCTGGGTGAGCCCTGCCCCCCGGGGAAATATGACAGACTGATGCTACGGCACTACAGTCAGAGCTCCTCTTCCCTGTTAAACCTCCTCCTCCTCTCTTCCTCCTCATCCTCCTCTCCCTGTAAACTCCTCCTCCTCTTCTTCCTCCTCATCCTCCTCTTCCCTGTAAACTCCTCCTCCTCATCCTCCTCTTCCTGTAAACTCATCCTCCTCTTTCTTCCTCCTCATCCTCCTCTTCCCTGTAAACTCCTCCTCCTCTTCCCTGTAAACTCTCCTCTCTTCCTCATCTTCCTGGTAAACTCCTCCTCTTCCTCCTCTTCCCTGTAAACTCCTCCTCCTCTACTAGAGATGTGTTCTGTGGAATAAGAGGTTAGAAAATGAAGTTTTGCATTTGGAGATTTAGTTGTGCACAGTTGGAGAAACAGGAAATGAGAGGAGAGCAGTACAACAATGCTGGATGAGCTACACAATATTTACTAGACTTTATTTCCTTTCCTTGGATAAGAGCCATAGTTTCTCCCCCCTGAGAGTGATGGGGGGACGCCAGGAGGAGAGGGAGGGTCTCAGGACCACAGTACAGCCACGTAAAGACTGAAGGGCCTCAGGATCACAGTACAGCCACGTTAAAGACTGAAGGGTCTCAGGATCGCAGTACAGCCACACTAAAGACTGAAGGGCCTCAGGATCACAGTACAGCCACGTTAAAGACTGAAGGGCCTCAGGATCGCAGTACAGCCACACTAAAGACTGAAGGGCCTCAGGACCGTAGTACAGCCACAGTAAAGACTGAAGGGCCTCAGGATCACAGTACAGCCACGTTAAAGACTGAAGGGCCTCAGGATCGCAGTACAGCTTCACTAAAGACTGAAGGGCCTCAGGACCGCAGTACAGCCACGTTAAAGACTGAAGGGCCCCAGGATTGCAGTACAGCCACACAAAAGACTGAAGGGCCTCAGGACCGCAGGACAGCCACAGTACAGCCACACTAAAGACTGAAGGGCCTCAGGACCGCAGTACAGCCACACTAAAGACTGAAGGGCCCCAGGTCCGCAGTACAGCCACACTAAAGACTGAAGGGCCCCAGGTCCGCAGTACAGCCACAGTAAAGACTGAAGGGTCTCAGGACCACAGTACAGCCACACTAAAGGGTCTCAGGACCACCGCTTCACTGAAGACTAGAAGTAAAGACATGCTGTTGCTGCCAGCTGGGCTGATGGGTGACTGACTGCCTGGCCAACACCTGGAAAATCAACACTCAGTTTCTGAGAGCACAGATGGACGACACAACATGTGGATTGTAACCGTTCAGAGCTAGGTTCTCCTGATTTAAGGCATGTATCTGGACGCACTGACAGCTGGGCAGTGGGAGGAGCAATAATGACTATGCCACAACTACATCACAACCTCGTCCAATCAGCGGTCACTTCACCAGACTCACTGAGTGAAGACTCACTCAAATGCAGGCAATGACTGGGCCTGTTCTTCTTCCGTTTTAGTCCCTGCTCAAAACAGAGACACTTCTTTCAGTGGAAATCACTTCCCAGACAAAACCCCCGAAACCGCTAAATCCCTGGCAGTAACACTACAACGTGACAATAAATCACCTGACATCTCTGTGTGGGACGAGTACCAGAGCAGTGCCAACAACTGTGATGAAAGTTTACCAGAGCTACATCAGGCCTGTCTTCTAGGACTCCTCCCCCAGCCTGGTTAACTCTTCTAGGACTCCTCCCCCAGCCTGGTTAACTCTTCTAGGACTCCTCCCCTAGCCTGGTTAACTCTTCTAGGACTCCTCCCCTAGCCTGGTTAACTCTTCTAGGACTCCTCCCCCAGCCTGGATAACTCTTCTATGACTCCTCCCCAGCCTGAATAACTCTTCTTAGAACTCCTCCCCCAGCCTGGATAACTCTTCTAGGACTCCTCCCCCAGCCCAAATAACTCTTATCATGACTCCTCCCCCAGCCTGAATAACTCTTCTAGGACTCCTCCCCCCAGCCTAGTTCCTCTTCTAGAACTCCTTCCCCCAGCTTGAATAACTCTTCTAGGACTCCTCCCCCAGCCTGAATAACTCTTCTAGGATCCTCCCCCAGCCTGAATAACTGCTTCTAGGACTCCTTCCCCCAGCCTAGTTAACTCTTCTAGACTCTTCTCCCCCAGCCTGGAAAACGAAATTCAGAACAGCATTAAAAACTATTTAAAGATCAAACAAAACACTACTACTACTACTACTACTGATACTACTACTACTACTACTACTACTGCGTACTGATACTGATACTACTACTACTGCTACTTGATACTACTACTACTACTACTACTACTGCTACTGATACTGATACTACTCTACTATACGTACTACTACAACTACACTCACAGAATATACTTACTACTGCTACTGATACTACTACTGAACTACTACTACTACTACTATACTACTACTACTACTCTACTACTCTACTGCTACTGATACTACTACTTGATTACTACACTACTACTACTATACTACTACCTGCTACTACTATACTACTACTACTAGTACTACTACTCCTACTGATACTACTACTGCTACTAACTACCTACTACTACTTACTACTACTAGTACTACACTACTACTACTACTACTAGTACTACTGACTGCTACTGCATACTACTACTGATACTACTACTACTACTACTACTGATTACTACTACTACTACTTACTACTAGTACTACTACTTAGTACTACTTACCTTGCTACTGATACTACTACTAGTACTACTACTTACTACTACTACTACTAGTTACTACTTACTGCTAACTTGATACTTTACTACTGATACTACTACTACAGGTACTACTACTGCATACATCAACTACTACTATACTCTACTACTACTACTTAGTACTACTACTGTACTGACTACTCTACTCCTACTGATGACATACTACTACTACTACTTTACTGATACTACTACTTACTTACTACTACTTAGTACTACTACTCATACTACTACTCCTACTGACTACTACTACTGATTACCTACTACTACTGATTACTACTACTACTACTACTACTATACTACTACTAGTAACTAACTTACTGCTACTGATACTACTACTGTACTACGAACTACTTACTACTACTGATACTACTACTACTACTACTACATTACTACTACTTGACTACTACTGCCTTACTACTACTACTACTACTACTACTTACTACTAGCACTACACTGCTTACTGATACTACTACTATACTACTACTACTCACTACTACTACTTGACTACTACTACCTACCACTATACATACTACTACTACTACTACTGGTACTACTACTACTACTTAGCTACGTTACTACTACTATACTACTACTACTACCTACTACACTACTACTCGGCTGCCCTTACATGAACTGTTACTAGACACTTAGTTAGTAACAGTGTAACATGTAGTAGTAACTGTATAGTAGTAGTACTACTAGTAGTAGTACTACTAGTTATCAGTAGTAGCGTAGTAGCAACGTTGGTACTAGTACCACCTTTTAAGGTATTTATTAAAGTAGCTGTCCGTGTTTACAGAGTTCTAATACCTATTAACTATCTACAATATGAGTAAAATAGTTTTCTTCTCCAAAATGTAATTAAGTGTAAAAAACACGTTCTTGTTATCTCTCTCT
>NW_019945868.1:12919-13663 GCF_002910315.2 Salvelinus sp. IW2-2015 | reverse complement strand
CTACTACTACTACTACTACTACTACTACTACTGCTACTAGTAGAACTGGTACTAGTACACCTTTAAGGTAGTAGTAACAGTGGTAACAGTGGTAGTAGTAGTAGTAGTAGTAGTAGTAGTAGTAGTAGTAGTAACAGTAGTAGTATCAGTAGTAGCAGTAGTAACAGTGGTACTAGTACACCTTTAAGGTATGTTATTAAAGTAGCTGTCCAGTGTTTACAGATTTCTATGAAATATAACTATCTACAATATGAGTAAAATAGTTTTCTTTCCAAAAATTGTAATTAAGTTTGTTAAAAAACAGCGTTTCTTTGTTTGAATGGTGTGGGTGTATACCCCAACAACAGAATGGTGTGGGTGTATACCCCAACAACAGAATGGTGTGGGTGTATACCCCAACAACAGAATGGTGATGGGTTCATTGGAACAGCATGGGGACAGTGGGGTTTTAAACCTTTACATGGAAGGATCTGTGAAGGTTACTTTGATTTTTACGGAATTATCTTTGGAAAGACAGTGTGCTGAAAAGGGATGGTTTCTTTTTTGCTTGAGTTTATATTAAATAAACGGCCGATTAATCGGTATCTGCTTTTGGCGGTCCTCAATAATCGGTATCGGCGTTGAAAATTCATAAATCGGACCTCTACTCTAACCTCAAGCTGGCGTGTTGGGTCGATTGGGTGCTGGGGGGGATGGGGGGGGGTGTGGGTGGTATAACCGCCAACAACAGAATGGTGTGGTGTA
>NW_019945868.1:9408-12894 GCF_002910315.2 Salvelinus sp. IW2-2015 | reverse complement strand
TACCCCAACAACAGAATGGTGTGGGTGTATACCGGTCAATAAAGAAGTAAACAGACCATATTATATTTAAAAACTTTGCTCACAAAATAGATCAGTTGTTGTACCACTTGCGATGCACAAGCTGAGCAAAAAATAAATAAATAATTATCTTTTTAATTTGACTGGACTGATGCTACCTGATAACTGGACAGCTGCTTTAAAGTATTGACCAGGTTGATACGGAATGTAATACTCAGCTTCTCTGGTTCTGATTCTCTAGAGTTGACTAACTAGTTATCTGAATGTACATGATTATTATTATTGTTAACTAGTTACTATCAGGCTGCTTCCCAAGTGACACCATGTTCCCTATTGGTGGCAGCTACGTCTGAGCCCCCATAGTGGGAGGCAGCCTCGTCAGTTGATGTAGACAAATACAACACTCAGGATGTGGTATGAACTTAGAACCAAAATACTCTACCTGCTCATACCGTCTTACACACACACACACACACACACACACACACACACACACACACGCGATATGTTATGTGATTCTCTGTGATTGGCTGACTACCTCTATGTGCTTCAGATCTGCATGTTGACAATACTGTTTTGTAATAGAAGTGACTCGTATTTTATATAGAAAGGGAACAATACTGGCGATTTGGCTTTTTTTTGTTGTCATATCTTGTAATATGGCAAATTGTTCAACTTTGTTTTTAAGCATGTTGTAATATATTAAGAATATGATAGAAATGTGCCAACAGGACAGCTTTGAAAATGTATTGGTTTTATTCTAATCTTTTTCCATTTGGAAATWATTTTATATGTAGGCCTACATATGTAGGATCTTAATTTGATCACCTTGTTGCAGGAGAACTTTCCTTAAAACGTGTAGTGTATTTGAGGTTTAAAAAGGATTCAGAAGTTTGATTTCCACTTTTTAAATTTCAGACTTGTTTTCTCCCTTACGAAAAAATGTATCACCCTCTTCAAAAATGTACATMAATTATAATCCACATAATCATTCACATTTCCTGTTGCTGCAGGATCATTTTCCTGTTGTAAAAAAAAAAAAAAATGGCTCAAATTAAGATCTTGCATCTGTAGTTAGTTGGTACGGACTTTGATAGCAATAGCCACAAATGCTACAGTATTTTGGCCTACTGTGTATTACACATAGTCCTGGCATCTGTTCCAGGATGGAGCAAACGGCTAGATCAAACCTCCTCTCTCATCATGTGTTTCTGTTTACAGAGCAGAGAGGATGTTTATTAGCCTGAGTGCCAGATCTGTTTGTGCTATCATGTTAGTTTGAAGGGTAAGCAGTGGAATTGGCAAGAGCACAAACTGATCAGGGGAACCAGGCTTATGTGTTGATGATCGATGATAATCAATGATCGCTCTCATATCAACTCTGAGGCGTGTACGGTAACAGAACATACAGGATGTTTATATTCTAATTCCGATACTAATCAATGTGTTATAATCAATAATCCGTATTGGATCTGAGTGATACCTGGTGGTCTTATCAATGTGTGCATGCTGATCTGTGCCAATAGCAGATATCCTAGAAACTTGTTTGGATAATAACTTGTCTGTATCATTATTTTATACCGTTTATTAGAGATCTCTTCTCTCTTTTTCTATCTCTCTGCCTTTCTGACAACAGACCTTTAAAACAGGGTTTCCCCAACTTGTGGCCCGCGGGTGGTTTTATTTGGCCTGCGGGTGGTTTTATTTAGCCTGCCAAGTTTTCTGAGCAAAAACGAATGTTTTATTATTATTTGCGAACATTTTTTTTTTATTATTGTTGGACGTAAAAGACTGTAAAAACAGCAGCAAATCAGATCCAAGTGATTTTAATTTGAAAAAAGACTGTAAAAACACCAGAAAATCAGATCCAAGTGATTTTTAATTTAAGAAATCTGTTAACCAAGTACTCCCACGCATAACAGAGAAGATATATGTGATCTTTTACAAATGTAAGTAAAGTTTGAAATGATTTGTAATTATGTTGCTGCCCACCGACCCTCCTCTCAAGAAAACATCGGCCTGTGGCTTAATCTACTTGATGATAGAATATAGAGTTGCACCAGACAGTCCTCTCTAGAAAACATCGGCCTGAATCTATTTGATGATAGAATATAGAGTAAGCTGCACCAGACAGTTTCTCTAGAAACATCGGCCTGAATCTATTTTGATGATAGAATATAGAGCTGCACCAGACAGTTCTCTCTCGAAACATCGGCCTGAATTCTATTTGATGATAGAAATTCAGAGCTGCAAACAGACAGTTGTGCTCTAGCAAACATCCGCCTGAATCTATTTGATGATAGATATAGAGCTGCTAACCAGACAGTTTTCTTTCGAAAACATCGGCCTGAATCTATTCTGATGATAGAATATAGAGCTGGCCACCCAGACAGTTTCTCCTAGAAAACATCGGCCTGCTCCTATTTGATGATAGATATATAGTAATATAGAGTTGTACCTTTGAATGTTTTACTACAGTACTGATTTATTAGATCATTTAAAAACTGAGGGTGGATCTTTGGTTATAGGTGTTTGTTTTAAGATTATTTCTGTTCGTTTTTCTTATGTTGAAACTAATTGTGATATTTCATACTGCACCGCTTAATATTTAATATGGTTTAAAAAACGTTATGTAGGTCAACTATGTAGGAGTTGTGTGTGTTGTGTGTCCTGTTAGGTTCTGTCTCTGACCTGTGAGCTCCAATCCTCTCTTCATAATTACAGACTGAGCTCCCTGTTTTTTCCTTTATAATTCACCTCTCTCTCTGTCACTCTTGTCTCTCTCTGTCTCTCCCTCTCTCCACCTCTCTCTTTTCGCACCTCTCTTCTCTCTCTCTGTCTCCCTCCCTCTCGCTCCACCTTTCTTCTGCGTAAGAAAAGGGGCGGTGGGGTATGGCCTTATGAATTACTGGCGTGGTGTGTCATAACACATACAGGAACTCAAGTCCTTCTGTTCACCTGAATTCCTCACATCAAATGTCGACTGCATTATCTACAGGGATTCCTCTTGTATATAATCACACTAGCCGTATATAGTTCCGCCCCCAGAGCAGACCATCGATGGCCTGAAGACATCATTTGAGCTCTAGTGTAACTGGAAACCACACACCTGAGGTGCATTCATCGTAGCTGGGGATTTTAAACAAGGCCTAATCTGAAAACAAGACTGCCCTAAATCCTATCAGCATATCGATTGTGCTACAGGGCTGGTTAACACTCTGGATCATTGTTATTTCTACTTCCTCCGGACGCATATAAGGCCCTCCCCGCCCTCTTTTGGGGAAAAGCTGGACCACGACTCAATTTGTTGCTCCCAGCCTATAGACAGAGACTTAAACAGGAGCTCCCGCGCTAGGGTCTGTTCATACGCTGGTCCCGACGAATTGATTGCTTCAATCACGTGGATTGGGATATGTTTCCGACTTTCGTCAAACACAACATTCACGAATATGCTTGATTCGGTGAGCC
>NW_019945868.1:8812-9383 GCF_002910315.2 Salvelinus sp. IW2-2015 | reverse complement strand
CTCTCTAGAAAACATCGGCCTGCATCTATTTGATGATAGAATATATAGAATATAGAGTTGTACCTTTGAATGTTTACTACAGTACTGGTTATTTCTATTAGTATTCATATTAAAACTGAGGAGTGGATCTTGTTATAGTTTTGTTTTAAGATTATTTCTGTCGTTTTTCTTACTGTTGAACTAATTGTGATATTTCAATGCACAACGCTTAATAAATATGGTTTAAAAAAAAGTATATGTAGGTCAACTATGTAGGAGTGTGTGTGTTGTGTGTCCTGTAGGATTCTGTCTCTGACCTGTGAGCTCCAATCCTCTCTTCATAATTACAGACTGACTCCCTGTTCAATTTCCTTTAATAACATTCCACCTCTCTCTCTGTCACTCTGTCTCTCTCTGTCTCTCCCTCTCCTCCACCTCTCTCTTTTCCACCTCTCTCTCTCTCTCTGTCTCCCTCCCTCTCCTCCACCTCTCTTTCTGGTAAGAAAAGGGGCGGTGGGGTATGCCTTATGATTAACGAGACGTGGTGTGATCATAACAACATACAGGAACTCAAGTCCTTCTGTTCACCTGA
>NW_019945868.1:0-8607 GCF_002910315.2 Salvelinus sp. IW2-2015 | reverse complement strand
CGATGTCGTACCCACAGCAACTATTAAAACATTCCCAAACCAGAAACCGTGGATTGACGGCAGCATTCGCGTGAAACTGAAAGCGCGAACCACTGCTTTTAAKCAGGGCAAGGTGACCGGAAACATGACCGAATACAAACAGCGTAGCTATTCCCTCCGCAAGGCAATCAAACAAGCTAAGCGTCAGTYTAGAGACAAAGTAGAGTCGCAATTCAACGGCTCAGACACAAGAGGTATGTGGCAGGGTCTACAGTCAATCACGGATTACAAAAAGAAAACCAGTCCCGTCGCGGACCAGGATGTCTTGCTCCCAGACAGACTAAATAACTTCTTTGTTCGCTTTGAGGACAATACAGTGGCACTGACACGGCCCGCTACCAAAACCTGCGGACTCTCCTTCACTGCAGCCAACGTGAGTAAAACATTTAAACATGTTAACCCTCGCAAGGCTGCAAGCCCATACGGCATCCCCAGCCGCGTCCTCAGAGTATGCGCAGACCAGCTGGCTGGTGTATTTACGGACATATTCAATCAATCCTTATCCCAGTCTGCTGTCCCCACATGCTTCAAGATGGTCACCATTGTTCCTGTTCCCAAGAAAGCTAAGGTAACTGAGCTAAACGACTATCTTCAACCTCAGGAGGCTGAAGAAATTCGGCTTGTCACCTAAAACCCTCACAAACTTCTACAGATGCACAATCGAGAGCATCCTGTCGGGCTGTATCACCGCCTGGTACGGCAACTGCTCCGCCCACAACCGTAAGGCTCTCCAGAGGGTAGTGAGGTCTGCACAACGCATCACCGGGGGCAAACTACCAGGACACCTACACCACCCGATGTCACAGGAAGGCCATAAAGATCATCGCCGGCAGCCTGTTCACGACCGCTTCCAATCCAGAAGGCGAGTCAGTACGTGGATCAAAGCAGGGACACGCGAGAGACTGAGAACAGCTTCTTCTAAGGCATCAGACTGTTAAACAGGCCACCACTAAACATGGAGTGGGGCTGCTGCCCAACATAATGATCAACTCCAGCCACATTTAATAATGTAAAAATGTTGTAAAAAAGGTATCAATGGCCACTTAACATGCCACTTATATAAATGTTTACATACCCTAATCTACTCCATCTCATATGTAGTGGGGATCCAAAATTACTGGCACCCTGACATGGCAATGCACCAAACAATACTTAAAAAAGTATAAACCATATAATTAATGGAGATAACTCAATAAAATATAATATAAACTCTCTGTCCTGTCTCTATCTACATTTCTTCTCCTCCTCTCTCTCTCTTTCAATCCTCCCACCTCACTCTACCTCTCTCTCATCCTCTCTCTTCTACCCACCTCCTCCATCTCTCTCTTCCTCTCTGGCGTCTCAGTCTCATCTCTGTAGATAGTTTTCCATCCAATTGGCGACAGGATTTTCATGTGTAATATCAGAAATCAGCCAATAACAACAAGATGCAGTATGTTTTCCATCAACTCCAGAGCAACTCCCAGAGATGTTTTCCATCAAATCCATCAGAGATGTTTCCATCAAACTCCATCAGAGATGTTTCCATCAAACTCCAGCCAGAATGATTTCCATCAAACTCCACAGAGAATGTTCCATAACAACTCCACAGAGATGTTTCCATCAAATCCACAGAGATGTTTCCATCAAAACTCCACCAGAGATGTTTCCAATCAAAACCTCCACCAGAGATGTTCATCAAACTCCACAAAGATGTTTCTCACCACCAGAAATGTTTTCGCATCAAACCCACCAAGAGATGTTTCATCAAACTCCATCAGAGATGTTTCCAATCAAACTCCACCAGAGATGTGTTTCCATCAAATTCCCATCAGAGATGTTCCAATCAAACTCCATCAAGATGTTTCCATCAAACTCCACCAAGAGATTTTCCATCAAAACTCCATCAGAGATGTTTCCATCAAAACTCCATCAGAGATGTTTCCATCAAACTCCACCAGAGATGTTTCCACAAATCCATCAAGAGATGTTTCCATCAAACTGCCACCAGAAATGTTTCCATCAAATCCACCAGAGATGTTTCCATCAAACTCCACCAGAGATGTTTCCATCAAACTCCATCAGAGATGATTCAATCATAGATGTTTCCACAAATCCACCAGAGATGTTCCATCAAACTCCACCAGAGATGTTTCCATCAAACTCATCCAAGAAGATGTTTCCGATCAAACTCCCAGAGAATGTTTCCATCAGAGAATGTTTCCATCAACTCCATCAGGAGATGTTTCCATCAACTCACCAGAGAATGTTTCCATCAACTCCACCAGAGATTGTTTCATCAACTCCCCAGAAGAGTTTTCCATCAAACTCCACCAGAGATGTTCCAATCAAACCCATCAGAGAATGTTTCAATCAACTCCATCAGAGGATGTTTCCCAATCAAACTCCCATCAGAGATGTTTCACATCAAACTCCATAGAGATGTTCCATCAACTCCACCAGAAGATATGTTTCCATCACTCCATCCAGAGATGTTCCATCAAACTCCATCAGAGATGTTTCCATCAAACTCCACCAGAGATGTTTTCCATCAAAACTATGATCAAACTCATCAGAGATGTTTCCATCAAACTCCCACCAGAGATGTTTTCCATCAAAACTGATCAACTCCAATCAGAGATGTTCCCATCAAACTCCTATAGAGATGTTTCCTCAAACTCCATCAGATATGTCCATCAAACTCCATCAAGATGTTTCCATCAAACTCCACAGAGATGTTTCCATCAAACTCCACAGAGATGTTTCCATCAAACTCCAATCAGAGATGTTTCCATCACTCCACCAGAGATGTTTCCATCAAACTCCATCAGAGAATGTTTCCATCAACTCCACCAGAGATGTTTCCCATCAACTCCATCAGAGATGTTTCCATCAAACTCCACCAGAGATGTTCCATCAAACTCCAACCAAGAGATGTTTCCATCAAACTCCACCAGAGATGTTTCCATAACTCCACCAGAGACTGTTTCCATCAACTCACAGAGATGTTTCCATCAAACTCCACCAGAGATGTTTCCATCAAACTCCATCAGAGATGTTCCACAAAACTCCACCAGAGATGTTTCCATCAAACTCCACCAGAAGATGTTTCCATCAAACTCCAACCAGAGATGTTTTTCCATCAAGAGATGTTTCCATCAAACTCCACCAGAGATGTTTCCATCAAACTCACCAAGAATGTTCCATCAAACTCCATCAGAAGATGTTTCCATCAAACTCCATCAGAGATGTTTCCATCAAAAACTCCATCAGAGATGTTTCCATCAAACTCCAGCTCAAGAGTTGTTCCATCCAAACTCCACCAGAGATGTTTTCCATCAACTCACCAGAGATGTTTCCATCAACTCTCAAACCAGAGATGTTTTCCATCAAACTTTCAACCCAACCAGAGAATGTTTCCATCAAACTCCACAGAGATGTTCCATAAACTCCACAGAGATGTTTCCATCAAAAAACTCATCAGAGATGTTTCCATCAACTTGATCAAACTCCACCAAGAATGTCTTTCATCAAACTCCATCAAGATGTTTCCATCAACTCCACCAGAGATGTTCCATCAAACTCATCAGAGATGTTTCCATCAAACTCCACCAGAGAATGTTTCTTCAAACTCCACAGAGATGTTTGCCAATCAAACTCCATCAGAGATGTTTCCATCAACTCCATCAGAAGATGTTTTTCCATCAAACTCCATCAGAGATGTTTTCCATCAAACTCACCAGAGATGTTTCCATCAAACTTTGATCAAACTCCATCAGAGAATGTTTCCATCAAACTCCACCAGAGATGTTTCCATCAAACTTAATCAAACCTCCATCGAGAATGTTTCCCATCAACTCCATCAGAGATGTTTCCATCAAAACTCCATCAGAATATGTTTCCATCAAACTCCATCAGAGATGTTTCCATCAAACTCCACCAGAGATGTTTCCATCAAACTCCACCAGAGATGGTTTTCCATCAAACTCCACCTAGAGATGTTTCCAATCAAACTCCACCAGAGATGTTTCCATCAAACTCCATCGAGATGTTTCCATCAAACTCCACCAGAGATGTTCCATCAAAACCCAGAGATGTTTCCATCAAACTCCACCAGAGATGTTTTTCCATCAAACTCCACCAGAGATGTTTCCATCAAACTCCATCCAGAGATGTTTCATCAAATCCACCAGAGATGTTTCCATCAAAACCTCCACCAGAGATGTTTCCATCAACTCCACCAGAAATGTTTCATCAAATCCATCAGAGATGTTTCCATCAAACTCCACCAGAGATGTTTCCAATCAAAACTCCACCAGAGATGTTTCCATCAAACTCCACCAGAGATGTTTCCATCAAAGAATGTTTCCATCAAACTCACCCAGAGATGTTTCCATCAAACTCCACCAGAGATGTTTCCATCAACTGCCATCAGAGATGTTTCCATCAAACTCCAATCAGAGATGTTTTCATCAAACTCCATCAAGGATGTTTCCAATCAACTCCACCATCAGAGTTGTTTCCATCAAACTCCACCAGAAGATGTTTCCATCAAACTCCACTCAGAGATGTTTCCATCAAACTCACACCAGAGATGTTTCCATCAAACTATCAATCCACCAGAGATGTTTCCATCAAAACTCACGCAGATGTTCATCACTCCATCAGGATGTTTCCATCAAACTCCATCAGAGATGTTTCCATCAAAAACTTGATCAAACTCCCACAGAGATGTTCCATCACTCCATCAGAGATGTTTCATCAAACTCCACCAGAGATGTTTCCAATCAAACTCCATCAAGATGTTTCCATCAAACTCCACCAGAGATGTTTCCATCAAAACTCGCACCCAGAGATGTTTCATCAAACTCCATCAGAGATGTTTCCATCAACTCCATCAGAGATGTTTCCATCAAACTCCATCAGAGATGTTCCATCAAACTCCACCAGAGATGTTTCCATCAAACTCCATCCAGAGATGTTTCCATCAAACTCCATCAGAGATGTTTCCATCAAACCTCCACAGAGATGTTTCCATCAAACTCCATCAAGAGATGTTTCCATCAAACTCCACCAGAGATGTTCCATCAAACTCCACAGAGATGTTTCCATCAAACTCCACCAGAGATGTTTCCATCAACTCCCATCAGGATGTTTCCATCAAACTCCACCAGAGATGTTCCATCAAACTCCACCAGAGATGTTTCCATCAAACTCCATCAGAGATGTTACCATCAAACTCCACCAGAGATGTTTCACAAAACCTCCATCAGAGATGTTTCCATCAACTCCATCAGAGATGTTCCATCAAAACTCCACCCAGAGATGTTTCCATCAACTCCACCAGAAGATGTTTCCAATCAAACTTGATCAACTCCACCAGAGATGTTTCCATCAAACTCCATCAGAGATGTTTCCATCAAACTTGATCAAACTCCACCAAGAATGTTTCCATCAAACTCCACAGAGATGTTTCCATCAACTGATCAAACTCCATCAGAGATGTTTCCATCAAAACTCCACCAGAGATGTTTCCATCAACTCCACCAGAGATGTTTCCATCAAACTCCACAGAGATGTTTCCATCAAACTTGATCAACTCATCAGAGATGTTTCCATCAAACTCCACCAGAAGTGTTCCAATCAAACTTGATCAAACTCCATCAGAGATGTTTCCATCAACTCCATCAGAGATGTTTCCATCAAACTTCCACAGAGATGTTTCCATCAAACTCCATCAAGAGATGTTTCCATCAAACTCCACCAGAGATGTTTCATCAAACTTGATCAAACTCCACCAGAGATGTTTTCCATCAAACTCCATCAGAGATGTTTCCATCAAACTCCACCATAGATGTTTCCATCAACTCCATCAGAGATGTTTCCATCAAACTCCACCAGAGATGTTTCCATCAAACTCAACCAGAGATGTTTTCCATCAAACTCCCACGCAGAGATGTTTCATCAAACTTGCAGAGATGTTCCATCAAACTCCACCAGAGATGTTTCCATCAACACTCCATCACAGAGATGTTTCCATCAAAACTCCACAGAGATGTTTCCATCAAACTCCATCAGAGATGTTTCCATCAACTCCACCAGAGGAATGTTCATCAAACTCCATCAAAGATGTTATTTCATCAAACCCACCAGAGATGTTTCCATCAACTCCACCAAGAGATGTTCCATCACCCACAGAGATGTTTCCATCAAACTCCATCAGAGATGAATTTCATCAAAACTCCATCCAGAAGATGTTTCCATCAAACTCCACCAGAGATGTTTCCATCAAACTATCTCCATCAAACCACCAGAGATGTTTCCACTAAACTCCATCAGAGATGTTTCCATCAAACTACCAGAGATGTTTCCATCAAACTCCACAGAGATGTTTCCCATCAAACTCCACCAGAGATGTTTCCATCAACTCACCAGAGATGTTTCCATCAAACTCCATCAAGAGATGTTTCCATCAAACTCACCAGAGATGTTTCCATCAAATTTGATCAAACTCCATAAGAGTTGTTTTGTGGATAAAAGGCCTGTGCGTGGTGATGTGCGAATTTAACTTGAAGTCAAAAATAATAAATAAAAACACAATATAAATTACATGTGTTTCCATCAAATTTTCACTCTACTGATGGTTTCGCTACAAAAATCTGTAACGTTATAAATATACCCAACCTGACTTGGCACGTGCCTCCTAGCCAAACAGCTCACAGATACAATGCACGGGCTACGTCTACAGGAGGTACGTTATGAATGGATCAAGATCGATTCTTGTTTTTTGTCAAACGGCAATCAAGCATCAGATCATCGTGTCACCAGAGTAAGAACCTCGATATCTGTTTTGAAAGGAGCGTCAACACAACCAATGTACGTTCACGAACCCTGTGAAGTTCATCGTAAACTCTTTCATCTGTGTAAAACTGCATGCTTTGCATAATGTATTTAATCTGTACTAAACTACAGGGCTTCATAAATGTATTTAATCTGTAGTCCCTAATAAACTGCATGCTTTCATAATGTAATTAATCTTGTAAGTCTAATAAACTGCAGGCTTCAATAATGTATTTAAATCTGTACTAAACTAGCAGGCTCATAAATGTATTTAATCTGTAGTCTAATTAAACTGCAGGCTTCATAATGTATTTAATCTGTACTAACTACATGCTTCATAATGTATTTAATCTGTAGTCGTAAAAAAAAAAAATTACACTGCAGGCTTCAATAATTGTATTTAATTCTGTAAGTCTAATAAACTGCAATGCTTCAATAATGTATTTAATCTGGTAGTTAATAAACCTGCCAGACTTCAATGTATTTAATCTGTAGTCTATATAACTGCAGGCTTCAATAATGTATTTAATGCTGTAGTCTAATAAACTACATGCTTATAATGTATTTAATCTGTACTAAAACTACATGCTTCATAATGTATTTATCTGTAGTCTAATAAACTAAAGGCCTTCATAATGTATTTAATCTGTAGTCTAAATAAACTGCCGGCTCCATAATGTATTTAATCTGTTAGTCTAATAAAATGCATGCTTCAGATAATGTATTTAATCTGTAGTCTAATAACTGCAGACTTCATAATGTATTTTAACTGTAGTCTAAATAAACTGCAGGCTTCATAATGTATTTAATCTGTAGTCTAATAAACTAACATGCTTCATAATGTATTTAATCTGTACTAAACTACATGCTTCATAATGTAATTTAATCTGTAGTCTAATAACTGCAAGGCTTCATAATGTATTTAATCTGTAGTCTAATAAACTGCAGACTTCATAATGATTTTAATCTGTAGTCATAAATCACTGCATAGCTTTCAATATGGTATTTATCTGTAGTCTAATAAAACTGCAGGCTTCATCATGTTATTTTAATCTGTAGTCTAATAAACTGCATGCTTCATAATGTCTTTAACTGTAAGGTCTAATAAACTGCAAGGCTTCAATAATGTATTTAATCTGTAGTTAATAAACTGCAGGTCTAATGTATTTAATCTGTAGTCTAATAACACTGCATAGCTTCATAATGTATTAATCTGTAGTCTAATAAACTGCAGGCTTCATAATGTAATTTTTATCTGTAGTCTAATAACTACAGCTCATAAATGTTTTAATCGTACTAAACTCATTCTTCATAATGTAATTAATCTGTAGTCTAATAACTGCAGACCTTCATAATGTATTTAATCTGTAGTCTAATAATCTACATGCTTCATAATGTTATATCTGTAGCTAATACTGAGTCATAGTATTAATCTTACTAATAAACTGCAGGCTTCATATGTATATAATCTGTATGTCTATAAATGCAGGATCATCATTTTAGTAGCTATAAAACTGTTATGTATAATCTGTAGTCTAATAAACTGGCAGGTAATTATAATGTATTTAATCTGTAGTCTAATAAAACTGGCAGGCTCATAATGTTTTTAATCTGTGTCTAATAAACTGCATAAATTCAATAATGTATTTAATACTGTAGTCTAATAAACTGGCAGGCTTCATAATGTAATTTAATCTGTAGTCCTATAACTGCAAATATTCATAATGTATTTAATCTGGTAGTCTAATA
>NW_019945867.1:20392-38146 GCF_002910315.2 Salvelinus sp. IW2-2015 | reverse complement strand
TATCATACTGCTAAGGTACAAAGCCCGCCTGGTTTATTTACTGGGCTCCACTAGGCGATCATCTGATCATTTTTGTATTACATGTAACCATACATAATTTTGGGGTGTTGGTTTTCATTGGTATGTTTCTTTTTATTTTGCTTAGTAGTTAGTAAAATTTAATAATTAAACCAATGCTATGGGTCATTTTGGCCTGGGATTCATCAATTATAGTGCAGACATATAAATCAAGCGGTTTGGCGAGTTTCTAGTAATGGAGACTGGGGATGATGTCATAATCCTAGTACTTAGAAACTCGGGGTAGAAGAATAATAGTCGATTCGGGAAAACAAGACTAAACATTTTCCCGGTGGGCGACTTCCTAGTTATAAAGTTTTAACATGATAGTTATCAAGTAAATCTATTACTTCTTTAATTATCTCAAGATCATATTTCTTTGATAAAACATAATCTTGCACCTTAACTCACTCACAGTCAGCACACGACACTAACACAGTCCATAAAAAAAAATGATTTTCTCTCATTTATTTTCATTTACCTTTTGGGGGCCAAAGCTGGCAATTGCTGGCTACAGAAACCCTGAAACAGATTATAGCTATAAACTACAGCTTACTGCGCTAACAAAAGGAGCTAAATAATATTAAGTCTGTTTATATAATATTTGCTACTTAATTACATTTGTGTTGTAAATTGTGATACCAAATTACCATTTTCCTGTATTGTTCCCAGACGCAAATGAGTATCTAGGTCTCTTCGTTGTTTCCACCGTTAAATAGAGTTTAATAGATGAATGCTTCTTAGAGAAGAAAATGGCCTAAATGCATAAGTGGAAATCCAGTGGGAGAACAAGTAATTTGATTCATGCCCGTTTTGCAGTGTTTCCTACTTACAAAGCATGTAGATGTCTGTAATTTTTATCATTACGGTACATCTCATGTGAGAGACGGAATCTAAAACAAATCTCAGAAAATCACAATTGTATGATTTTAAGTAATTATTTGCATTTTTATATGCATGACTAAGTATTATGACACGCTACCAACCAAGTAATGAATTTCGGATTCACAGACCTGTCTAGTTTTTCTTTAGAAGCCCTCCTTTCTCCCACTCATTAACCTGTATTAACCTCGCAGCCTGTTTGACTCGTACCTGTATAAAGCCACCTGTCCACACTCACCTACAACAGACTCCAACCCTCTCCCACAATGGCAGACCAGAGAGCTGTGTAAGGACCTCAGGGTAAATTGGTAGACCTGTAAAGGACTGGGAATGGGCTACAGGACACATAGCCAAGCAGCCTTGTGAGCAGGCACAACTGTTGGCACAATTTTTAGAAAATGGCAGAAGTTCATAGATTGACGGTCAACTCACCCCTCCTCGTCTGGGCTCCAATGCAAGATCTCCCTCGGGGCATCAATGATCATGATGAGAAGTGAGGATCAGCCAGACCACGGAGAGAACCTGGTCAATGACCTGCAACGAGAGCTTGAGGACCACAGTCTCAAAAGCAACCATTAGTAACACACAGCCGTCATGGATCAAATCGCTGGCAGCGCACGCAAGGTCCCCTGCTCAGCAGCGCATGTCAGCCCGTCTGAAGTTTGGCCAATCCGACATCTTGGATGATCCAGAGGAGGATGGGAGACAGGTCATGTGGTCTGATGAAGCACAAAAATAGAGCTTTTTGCTCTAAACCTCCCACATACGCCGTGTTTGGAGGAATAGAAGGATGAGTACAACCCAGAGAACACCATCCAACCCGTGAAGATGGAGGTGGATAACATCATTCTTTGGGGACCCGCTTTCTGCACAGGGGACAGGACGACTGCACCGTATCTCGAGGGAGGAATGATGGGGCCATTATCGCGGATCTGAACAACAGACCTCTTCCTCAGATAAGAGCATTGACGATGGGTCGTGGCTGGGTCTTCCGCATGACCAACGACCCGAAACACACAGCCAGGGCAACTCAGGAGTGGCTCCGCTAAGAGCATCTCAAGGTCTGAGTGGCCTAGCCAGTTCCAGACTAACAATCAAGACAAATCTTTGGAGGGAGCCGAAAGCTCCGTATTGCCCCAGCGACACGCCCGAAACCTGAAGGAATCTGGAGAAGTCTGTATGGAGGAGCTGGGCCAAAATCGCCTGTGCAGTGTGGCTGCAAACCTTCAAGAACTACAGGAAACGTATGATCTCTGTAATCTGGCAAACTAAGGTTTCTGTACCAAATATTCAGTTCCTGCTTTTCTGATGTATCAAATACTTATGTTCATGCATAATAATGTAATTAATTACTTAAAAATCAATCAATAAGTGATTTCTTGGATTTTTGTTTTAGATTCCGTCTCTCACAGTTTGAACAGTGTACCTGATAAAAATTACAGACCTCTACTGCCCTTTGGTAAGTAGGAAAACTCAATAAATCGTCTATGTATCAAATCACTTTGTTCTCCACTGTAGAACCACTCTTAATATAACAAATGGCAGATTAGACGGTGTGCGCTCGCCTTCGACCAGTGGGCATAAAACCACTCAACTCAATCACGAGAGGTTGAATATGAAGGAGAGGTTGAATATGAAAGGACGAAGGTTGAATGACGGGCCGATTGATATGAAGGACGAGGTTGATATGAAGGAGCCAGGTTGAACTGAAGGAGAGGTTTGAATGAGCGAAGGGTGACAGACCTACGGACTCCTTATTCCAGGACACTCTTCTTCGCCTCAGCCCTCAACCTCGTCAAACTCAGATTGATTGGTCTTCTTGTAGTCTTGTTTACCTGCTGAAAATATAAAAATGGAAATATATAATAATATACTATATAAAATACAATTAAAATAATATCAATGGCTGAGTGCTGGCACAACACACAGGAACCAGTAACCCTCTCCTCGATAGTTTTACCCGTCTAAAAGCATCCTACACAAATCATACTTGGAACCAATAGGACTTGGCCATGCCACATTACAGACTGGAATGGGGCACGAGTTCTCTTCTCCACTACTCCAGCCTGTCGTGTATAATATGGTAATGAGACGGTGGAACAAACTGGGGGGGGGGATCATTTAAGCCAGACAGAAAGTCAATAAATGTCTGGTTGGTAAAAGCCTCTGCGGGTTCACATACGATTTCATTTCCAGAATGAAGAAATGGTCCATGATATCAGAGCACAAAATGGTTCCACTTTAATAAAAAATGTATATCATAGCCTGAGTTGCTTCCTAAATGTCACCTGTTATAGTGTAAACCATATCGATGGGCGAGTTACCTTCGTTTTATCAGCTTGATAAAGCATTACAACTGCGCCTGAAGCTTTGGTCATCTTAGACTGGTATTAAGGATCCCAATTAACTCTCTGGGTCAGCAACATTAATACGGTAACATACAAATTCATTACACTTTCCAGTGGTGTCCCCTCAGTCGCCAACTCACTACACATGCATTCTACCATACAAGATCCATGTGTACGTGTGTAGAGTGGTGTGTCTGTTGCGTGTCTATTCACACAGTCCACCGCTGTTCCACATAAGGTGTATTTTTTTACATGTTTTTCTTTTTAAATCTAATTTACTGCTTGCGTTAGTTACCTGCATGTGGAATAGAGTTCATGTAGTCCTCGGCTCTATGTATATGTGCACGCTCCATAGTCCGTTCGGACTTAGGGGGACTGTGAAGAGACTCTGGTGGCATGTCTTTGGGTTATCATCGAGTGTAGAGACGAAATAACTACAGTATTTTGTTCCGACTATGCTGCAGAGAGAGCAGTCAGCTAAACTTCTGTCACCCACCCCACCATCGCAGGGTTAAATATAGTTGCCTATACTGAAGAACCTAAATTAAAATAATTACCTCAAGTAATGAAATAATTATTTATGGGTTTGCCCGTACAGGCAGTTTTTTTGGACAACAATGGATTTAAATCACACCCAATATGCAGGACTCAGGGTTCGAGAGGAGCTGTGGGGGTGAAGACCAGAATGTGAGTCGATGGATGGATAGCCATAAACTGTCTTTCCTCAGGGTCTGACAAGTGAAACCACCCAATTGGGGAGCAGGATAATTGAAGAATGGTGTTCAAAAACCCGAAAGAAACCGTTTGTTTGACAATTTGTTAGAAGCGGTTTAGATCAGAGGTGGTGTGTCGGTAATTTCCTGTTTAACTCCATAAAGAGAAGCGCAGGCCAACCACACACATCAATAGTCAGAGTTTAAATTATATATTTTCCATCTTTAATATATATATACAAGCTTCACCAAAGCCCTTTAATGACTCTCAGATCAATTCAGTGTCTATAAATGAATTCTCTGAGAGTGCTTACAAAACAATTCTTAGTTTCATTTATAGCCAAGATACACCCCTCTCAACTTACAAAGAATCCTTTTCCCGAAAGAGGAGTATCCTATCGCTAGACAGCCTCAGCTATAAATCATCGTTCAGTTTGATCTCCCAAGACAAGGTTTAAATCTCATGCTTGATACTTCACTGTCTACCAAAACATTACCTCATCCAATGGCATATATCAATTGTCATTTCTAGATACTCCCAAACCTGGACAAACTCAAAATCAGACAGGGAGCCCCTTAGGTCAAATACTAGGTCAAGATAAGGGCGACCTCAGGGGGGAAATACAATGGTTCCAAACACGGCCAAACTCCTCCCCCCATGAGAAAAGTAGGGAGTGACTGGCGTACAGACATTGTATGAGATAACTAACTGGTTCCCCAATTAATAACTCCATCCCGTCACATGGTTTAGGAATAGTTACAAACAACGTTCCCATAAGAAAACAACGTTCCACTCTGTCCTCCTCCCCTTTTAATATTCTACTTAGCACCACATGGTTTAACAGATACATTGACTTATGAAGACAAGCCTGACCTCTCCCCTCTCTGGCCCCAAGTTACCAATCCCTAGCTCGGAAGATTCTAATGACAAGTATCTCACAAGCATATGATGAAAATAACATCTTATCTATCTATGTTACCTTGCTAAATCTGATTCTGCCACGACAGTGGTTAGACACGGTGGGTTACCTGACATTGGAGAAGACACACTCAATTCCTCCCCCCCAAAAATGGGGCAATCACTCATCAGCTGATGCAATCCATACATGATGACTTGCAGAAAAAAAAATAGTTTCCACAACTAATGACTGGGGGAGACAAAACCACGGCGACGTCGTCGACAGGTTGTCACGACTGGACAGAGTCGTCAATCAACATAATACACCGTCTGTCATCAGAGATGTCCAGGTTCCGAGTGAAACCAAACAACATTATTCGTTCAGCAGAAGAGAAACCTGGTGTATGTAATTATTGAGGGATTTCTGGTCACTGGCAACAAGAATGTCAGAAAAGGAAAAGTGATTAAATGAGAAGAAGTGGCCCGGAGGAGAAGAAGAAGTGGCCCGGAGGAGGAGAAGAAGTGGCCCGGAGGAGAAGAAGAGGTTATCTTGGGACTGATTACCAGTTAGTAAGCTGGTCATGTTTTATTAAGTTATCTATGGGACTGATACCAGCTGTGAAAGCTGCGTCATGTTCTAACAGCTTATCTATGGGACTGTACCAGTGTTAGAAAGAGCTGGGTCATGTCTAATAGTATATCTATGGGACTGATTATCCAGGTGTGAAGAGCCTGCGTTTCCATGATCTAAAGAGTTTAATCTATGGGACTGATACCGGTGAAGAAAGCTGGTCATTCAATAGTATCTATGGCGACTGATACCCCAGTGTGAAAGAGCTGGTCAGGTCGAATAGTTAATCTATTGGGACTGATACCATGTTTAGAAGAGCTGGTCAATGGTCTAATAGTTATCTAGGGACTAGAACCAGTATGAAGAGCTGTCATGGCTAATAGTATCTATGGCACTGATTACCAGTTTTGTAGAAGAGCTCGGTCATGTCTAATAGTTATCTAGGGGACTGAGACCAGTATTGCAAGAGCGGGTCATGTCTATAGTTATCTATGCGACTGATTACAGTTTAGAAGAGTTGGTCATGTCTAATAGTTTATCTATTGGGACTTGATACCAGCTATGAAAGAAGGCTGGGTCATGCTAATATATCTATAGACTGATACCAGTATGAAGAGCGGTCATGTCTAATTAGTTATCTATGGGACTATACCAGTGTTGTAGAAGAGGCCTGGTCATGTCCTAATTAGTTTATCTATTGGGACTGAACCAGTGTAGAACGAGTTGGTCATGTCTATAGTCATCTAGGGACTGATACCAGTGGAGAAGAGCTGTCATGTCTAAATAGTTATCTATGGGACTGATACCAGTATGAAGAGCTGGTCATGTCTAATAGTTATCTATGGACTGATCCAGTGTAAGGAAGAGCTGGTCATGGTCTAATAGTTATCTATGGGACTGATACCAGTATGAAGAGCTGGGTCATGTCTAATGAGTTAATCTATGGGACTGATACAGTGTCTAGAAAGAGCGGGTTCATGTCTAATATTATCTATGGGACTACTGATACCAGTTGTTAGAAGAGCGGTCATGTCTAAGTAGTATCTATGGAGACTGATACCACCAGTGTTAGAAGAGCTGGTTCGATGGTCTAATATTATCTATGGGGACTGATACCAGGTGTAGAAGAGCTGGTTCATGTCTAATAGTATCTATGGGACTGAACCAGTGTAGAAAGAGCTTGGTCATTGCTAATAGTATCTATGGGACTGATACAGTATGAAAAGAGCATGGTCATTTCTAAAGTTATCGTAGGGACTGATACCAGTGTAGAAGAGCTGGTCATGGCAATAAGTTATCTAGGGAACTGATTACCAGTATGAAGAGCGTGGTTCATGTCTAATAGTATCTAGGTGGGGGACTGATACCAGGTAGAAGAGCTGGTCATGTCTAATAGTTATCTAAATGGGACAACCAGGTGGAAGAGACTGCGTCATGTCGAATAGTTATCTATGGGACTGCAACCAGTTTGCAAGAGCCTGGTCAGCTAATAAGTTATTATCTATGGGGAATCTGATACCAGTTGTTGTAGAAGAGGGACTGGTCATGTCTAATTAGTTATCTATTGGAACTGATACAGGTGAAGAGCTGGTCATGTATAATGAGTTATCTATGGCACTGATACCATTTTTTGTAGAAGAGCTGGTCATGTTCTCTAATAAGTTATCTATGGGACTGGATACCAGTGATGTGGAAGAGCTGGTCATGTCTAATAGTTATTATCTATGGGACTGATACCAGTTTCATAGAAGAGCTCGTCATGTCTAAATAAGTTATCTATCGGACTGATACCCAAGTTGTAAGAAAGAGCTGGTCATGGTCTAATAGTTATCTATGGGACTGATACCAGTTGTTAGAAGAGCTGGTCATGTCTAATAGTTATCTATGGACTTGATCACCAGTGTAGAAGAGCTGGTCAAAGTCTAATAGTTATCTACATGTGGGATGATACCAGTAGTTTGAAGAGCTGTCATGTCTCAATATATCTAGTGAGGACTGGATACCAGTGATAGTTTAGAAAGAGCTGGTCACCTGTCTAATAGTTATCTATGGGAACTGATACCAGTGGTAGAAGAGCTGGTCAATGTCTCTAATAGTTATCTATGGGACTCGATACCAAGTTGATAGAAGAGCTGGTCATGTCAATAGTATCTATAGGGACTGATACCAGTGCTTAGAAGAGCTGCGTCATGTCTAATAGTTATCTATGGGACTGATACCAGTGCTAGAAAGAAGCGGTGTTCATGTCTAATAGTTATACTATTGGGCACTGATACCAGTGTTAGAAAGAGCTCGGTCATGTCTAACTAACTATGGACTGCATACCAAATTTGAAGAGGCTTGGTCATTTCGAATAGTTATACTAGGGACTGATACCAGTGTTGAAAGAGCTGGTCATGTCTAATATTATCTATGGGGACTGATACCAGTGTAGAAGAAAGCTGGTCATGTCTAATAGTTATCTATGGGACGGATTAACCAGTGTAGAAGAGTTGGTTCATGTCTAATAAGTTATCTATGGGACTTGATACCAGTATAGAAGAGCTGTCAGGTCTAAATAGTTATCTAATGGGACTGATACCAGTATGAAGAGCTGGTCACTGTCTAATAGCTTAGCTATGGGACTGATACCCAGTGTAGAAGAGCTGCGTCATGTCTAATAGTTATCTATGGGACTGATACCAGTGAGAAGCAGCTGGTCATGTCTAATATTATTCTATGGGACTGATACCAGTATCAAGAGCTGGTCATGTCTTAATATTTTAATCGAGGGGGACTGGATACCAGTGTGAAGAGCTGGTCATGTCTAATATTATCTATGGCCGACTGATACCAGTATAGAAGATTGCGTCAGCGGAAGAGTTTAATTATGGGACTGATTACCAGTATGAAGAGTTGGTCATGTCTAAGAGTTATCATATGGGACTGAGACCAGGTAGAAGAGCTGTCATGTCAATAGTTATCTATGGGACTGATAACCAGTGTGAAGAGCCTTGGTCCATGTCTAATAGTTATATGATGGGACTGAACCAAGTGTAGGCAAGACTGCGTCAGTCTAATAGTTATCTATGGAACTGATACCAGGTAGAAGAGCTGGTCATGATCTAATAGTTTATCTATGGGACTGATAACCAGTTGTAGAAAGAGCTGGTCATGTCTAATAGTATCTATGGGACTGATACCAGTGTAGAAGGGCTGTCATGTCTAATAGTTATCTATTGGACTGATTACCAGTATGAAGAGCTGGTCATGTCTAAATAGTATCTATGGGACTGATACAGTGTAGAAAGAGTTGGTCATCGTCTTAATAGTTATCTATGGACTATACCAGTGTAGAAGAGTTGGTCAATGTCAATAGGTTATCTATGGGACTGATTACCAGTGTAGAAAGAAGCTGCGTCAACATGTCTAATAGTTATCTATGGGACTATACCAGTGTCAGAAGAGCTGGTCATGATACTGAATAGTATATCTATGGGACTGATACCAGTGTAGAAAGAAGGCTGGTCACTGTCGAATAGTTATCTATGGAGAACTATTACCAGTGTAGAAGAGCTGGTCATGTTCAAGTTAATCTATGGCGAACTGATTACCAGTGTGAGAAGAAGCTGGTTCATGTCATAATAGTATCCTATGGGACTGGGATAACCAGTTGTAGAAGAGCTGCGTCATGGGTCTAATATTATCTATGGGACTCGATACCAGTGTAGGAAGAAGCTGGTCATGTCTCTATAGTGATCTAGGTGGGACTTGATACCAGTGTAGAAGAGTTGCGTCATGTCTAATAGTTATCTATGGACTGATACCAGGTAGAGAGCTGGGTCATGTACTAATAGTTATCTATGGGACTGATGACCAGTATGAAGAGCTGTTTCATGTCTAATAGTAATCTTATGGGGACTGGATACCAGTGTTACGAGAGCTTGGTCATGTCTAATAAGTTATCTATGGGACTGATTACCAGTGGTAGAAGAGCTGGTCATGCTAATTAGTTATCTATGGGACTGATACCAGTAGAAGAGCTTAGGTCATGTCTAATATTATCTATGGCCGACTGATACCAGGTATGAAGAGCTGGTCATGTCTAATCAGTCTATCTATAGGGACTGATACCAGTTGTAGAAGAGACATGGTTCATGTCTAATAGTTATCTATGGGACTGATACCAGTGTAAAGAGCTGCGGTCATGTCTAATAGTTATCTTATGGACTGATACCAGTATGAAGAAGCTGGTCATGTTCTAATAGTTATCTAGGACTGATACCAAGTGTTGAAGAAAGCTGGTCATGTCCTAATAGTATCTACCTCGGGACCTGATACCAGTGTAGAAGAGCTGGTTCCATGTCCTAATAGATTATCTATGGGACTGATACCAGTGTAGAAGGAGTGGTCATGTCTAACTAGTTATTCTATGGGGACTGGTACAATATAAAGAGCTGGTCATGTCTTAGATAGTTATCATGGGACGGTGATTACCCAGTATGTAAGAGCTGGTCAGTCCCTAATAGTTATTATGGACTGATACCAGTTATGAAGAGCTGGTCATGT
Organism: Salvelinus sp. IW2-2015; assembly: GCF_002910315.2. Classification (NCBI taxonomy): domain Eukaryota; kingdom Metazoa; phylum Chordata; class Actinopteri; order Salmoniformes; family Salmonidae; genus Salvelinus; species Salvelinus sp. IW2-2015. The sequence goes on along the minus strand of NW_019945867.1, from coordinate 28,129 downwards.
CTAATAGTTATCTATGGCACTGATACCAGTGTGAAGAGCTGGTTCATGTCTAATAGTTATCTATCGGACTGGCATACCAGTATTAAGAAGAGTTGGTTCATGTCTAATAGTTATCTATTGCGGACTATACCAGTATGAAGAGTTGGTCATGTTCTAATAGTTATCTATGGGACTGATACCAGTGTAGAAAGAGGCTGTCATGTCTAAGTAGTTATCTATGGGACTGATACCAGTGATAGAAGAGCTGTCATGTCTAAATAGTTATCGTATGGGACTGATACCAGTGTAGAAGAGCTGGTCATGTTCTAATAGTTATCTATGGGACTGATTACCAGTGTAGAAGAAGCTGGTCATGTCTAATAGTTATCTAAATCAAATTCAAATCAAATTTTATTAGTCACATACACATGGTTTAGCGATTGTTAATGCGAGTGTAGCGAAAATGCTTGTGCTTTTAGTTCCACGGACAATGCAGTAATAAACCAACAGTAATCTAACCTGAACAATTCCACACTACTACCTTACAACACACACACAAGTTTGAAAGGGATAAAAAGAATATGCTACATAAAATATATGAATGAGTGGGTGGTACAGAACGCATGCAGATGCAAGTAGATGGTATAGAGTACGGTATATACGTATTGAGATGAGTACTGTAGGGTATGTAAAACATTAAAGTGGCATAGTTTAAAGTGGTATGGTACATGTATTGCATAAAAGATGGCCAAGATGCAGTAGATGAGGATAGAGTACAGTATTATACAGATGAGATAGGTAAATGGTAGGGTATGTAAACATTATTATTAAGTGGCATTGCTTAAAGTGGCTAGTGGTACATTTGTACATAATTTCCATCAATCCCATTTTTAAAGTGGCTGGAGTAGTCAGTAGGGTTGGCAGCGGCAGCTAAATGTGATAGGTGGTGGCTGTTTAAACAGTCTGGATGCCTTGAGAAGAAAGCCTGTTTTTCAGTTCTCTTCGGTCCCCTGCTTATGCACCTGTACTGACCGCGCCTTCTGGGATGATAGCAGGCGGTGAACAGGCAGTGCTTGGGTGGTGTTTTGTCCTGATGATCTTTAGGCCTTCCCTGTTGACATCGGGTGACTGGTGTAGGTGTCCTGGAGGGCAGGTAGTTTCCCCTGGTGATGCGGTCTGCAGACCTCCACTACCCTCTGGAGAGCCTTACGTTGTGGCGGAGCAGTTGCCGTACCAGGCGTGATACAGCCCGACAGGATGCTTCTCGAGTGTTGATCTGTAGAAGTTTGTGAAGTGCTTTGTGACCAAGCCGAATTTCTTCAGGCCTCCTGAGGTTGAAGAGCGCTGCTGCGCCTTCTTCACAACGGCTGTCGGGTGGTGGAACCAATTCAGTTTGTTCCGTGATTGTACACCGAGGAACTTTTAAAATTCAACCTTCTCCACTACTGACCCGTCGATGTGGATAGGGGTGCTCCCTCTGGCTGTTTCCTGGAAGTCCACAATCATCTCCTTTGTTTTGTTGACGTTGAGTATGAGTTATTTTCCTGACACCACACTCCGAGGGCCCTCCACCTCCTCCCTGAGGCCGCTCGTCGTTTTGTAATCAAGCCTTACCCACTGTAGTGTCATCCGCAAAACTGATGATTGAGTTGGCAGCGTGGCATGGACCAGCAGTCGTGGGTGAACAGGGAGTACAGGAGAGGGCTCAGAACGCACCCTTGTGGCCCCAGTGTTAGATCAGCGGGGTGGAGATGTTGTTACCGACCCTCACCACCTGGGGGCGGCCCGTCAGGGAAGGTCCAGGACCCAGTTGCACAGGGCGGGGTCGGAGACCCATCATCGGAGCTTGATGACGAGTTGAGGGTACTTAAATGGTGTTTAAATGCTGAGCTGTAATCGATGACAGCATTCTCACATGGGGTATTTCCTCTTGTCCAGATGGGTTAGGGCAGTGTGCAGTGTGGTTGCCGATTGCGTCAGTCTGTGGACCTGTGCGGTCCGTAAGCAAAATTGGAGTGGGGTCTAGGTGACCGGTAGGGTGGATCGTGATTTTGTCCTTGACTAGTCTCTCCAAAGCCACTTCATGATGACGGAGTGAGTGCTACGGGGGGGTAGTCGTTAGCTCAGTTACCTACCTTTCTTGGGAACAGGAACAATGGGTGGCCCTTGTAAAGCATGTGGAAACAGCAGACTGGGATAAGATTGATTGAATATGTCCGTAAACACACCAGCCAGCATTGGTCTGCGCATGCTCTGAGACGTCGGCCTTTGGGGAATGCCGTCTGGCCTGCAGCCTTGCGAGGGTAACACGTTTAAATGTTTTACTCACCTCGGCTGCAGTGAAGAGAGCCCGCAGGTTTTGGTAGGGGGGCCGTGATCAGTGGCACTGTATTGCCCTCAAAGCGGGCAAAAAAGTTGTTTAAGCCTGTCTGGAGCAAGACATTCCTGGTTCCTCGACGGGGCTGGTTTTCTTTTTTGAATCCGTGATTGACTGTAGACCCGCCACATACCTCTTGTGTCTGAGGCTTGTTGAATTTCGGACTCGATTTTGTCTCTTTACTGAGACGTAGCCTGTTTGAATTGCCTATGCGGAGAGAATAGCTACACTGTTTGTATTCGGTTCATGCTTCCGGTCACCTTTGCCCTGGTTAAAAGCAGTGGTTCGCGCTTTCAGTTTCACGCGAATGCTGCCGTCAATCCACGGTTGGGCTGGTTGGGATGTTTTTATCGTGCTGTGGGTACGACTCGTCAATCACTCCTAATGAACTCGCTCACCGAAAATAACAGCATATCGTCATATTGTTGCGTGACGCGATGCGGAACATATTCCAATCGCGCGCTGATCGAAGCAGTCTTGAAAGCGTGGATTCAGATTGGTCGCGACCAGCGATTGAACAGACCTAGCGCGGGAGCTTGTTGTTTGAGTTTTGTTGTAGGCTGGAATCAACAAAAATGGAGCAGCTGGTCAGGCTTTCCGAAAAGGGGCAGGGGAGGGCCTTATAAGCGTCGCGGGGAAATTGAGTATAAACAATGGGACTGATATATCAGGACTGATGTACCAGTGTAGAAGAGCTGGTCATGGTCTAATTAGTTATCTATGGGACTGATACCAGTGTAGAAGAAGCTGGTCATGTCTTAATAGTGATCTATGGGGACTGATTACAGTGAAGAGCTGTCAGCTATAGGTATCTATGGGATGATTAACCAGTGTAGAAAAGTGTCATGGTCAATAGTTATCTATGGGACTGATACCAGATGTAGAAAAGAGCTGTCATGTCTAAATAGTTATCTATGGGACTGATACCAGTGTAGAGGTTGGTCATGTCTAATAGTTATCTAGGGACTGATACCAGTGTAGAAAGAAGCTGTCATGTCTAATAGTTATCTATGGGACTGTACCAGATGTAGAAGAAAAGCTGCGTCATGTTAATAGTTATCTATGGGACTGATACCAGTGATAGAAGAAGCTGGTCATGTTCTAATAGTTATCTATGACTGATACCAGTGTAAGAAGAGCTGGTTCATGTTAATCTAGTTATCTATGGGATGATACCAGTATGAAAGAGCTGTCAGTTAATAGTTATCTATGGACGTGATACCAGTGTAGAAGAGTGGTCATGTCTAATAGTTATCTATGGGACTGATACCAGTGGTAGAAGAGTGGTCCATGTCTAATAGTTATCGATGGGATGATACCAGGGTAGCAAGAGCTGGTCAGTCTAATAAGTTATCGGATGGGACTTGATACCAGTTGTAGAAGAGCGTCATGTCTAATAGTTAGCTATGGGACTGATACCAGGTAAAGAGCTGTGCCATGTTCTTAATAGTTATCTATGGGACTGATACCAGGGTTAGAAAGACGGTCAGTCTAATAGTTATCTATTGGGACTGATACCATTGGTGTAAGAAGAGCTGGTCATGTCTAATAGTTATCTAAGGGGACTGATACAGTGTAGAAGAGCTGGTCATGTCTAATAGTTATCTATGGGACTGATACCAGTGTAGAAAGAGCTGGTCAAGTCTAATAGTTATCTATGGGACTGATACCAGTTGAAGAGTGGTCATGTCTAATAGTTAATCTATGGAGGACTGATACCAGTGTAGAAGAGTGGTCATGTCAAGTTAATCTATGGGACTGATACCATTGTTAGAAAGAGCTGGTCATGTCTAATAGTTAATCTATGGGACTGATACCATATAGAAGAGCTGGTCATGTCTAATAGTTATCTATGGGACTATTACCAGTATGAAGAGCTGGTCCATGTCTAATAGTTATCTATGGACTGATACCAGTGTAGAAGAGCTGGTCATGTCTAATAGTTATCTAATCTTTTTGGTGGGACTGATAACCAGTGTAGAATGAGCTGGTCATTGTCTAATAGTGATCTATGGGAACTGATACCAGTGTAGAAGAGCTGGTCATGTCTATAGTTATGCTATTGGGACTGGATACCAGTGTGGAAAAGAGCTGGTCATGTCTAATAGTTATTCTATGGACTGATTACCCAGTCATGAAAGAAGCTGGTCATGTCTAATAGTTATATCTATGGGACTGATGTACCAATATGAAGAGCTGGTCATGTCTAATAGTTATCTATGGGACTGATACCAGTATGAAGAGGTTGGTCATTGTCAATATTATCTATGGACTGATACCAGTGTTGAAGACTGGTCATGGTCTAATAGTTATCTATGGGACTGATTACCGTGTAGAAGAGCATGGTCATGTTTCTAATAGTTTATCTATGGACTGATACCAGTGCTAGAGAGCTGTCATGTCTAATAGTTATCTATGGGGACTGATACCAGTGTTAGAAAGAGCTGGTCATGTCTAATAGTTATCTATGGGACTGATACCAGTTAAAAGAGCTGGTCATGTCTAATAGTTACTATGGGACTGATACCAGTGCTAGAAGAGGCTGGTCATGTCTAATATTATCTATGGGACTGATACCAGTGTAGAAGAAGCTGGTGCATGTCTAATAGTTATCCTATTGGGACTGATTACCAGTGTAGAAGAGCTGGTCATGTCTAATAGTTATCCTATGGACTGGATACCAGTGTGAAGAGCTGGTCATGTCTAATACGTTAATCTATGGGACTGATACCAGTGTAGAAGAGCTTGGTCATGTCTAATAGTTATCTATGGGGACATACCAGTTGTGAAGATTGCTGGTCATGTTCTAATAGTTATCTATGGGGACTGATACCAGTGTAAAGAGCTGTCATGTCTAATAGTTAATCTATGACAGAAGACAGGGATTTGTGGTCGAGGCAACAGATCTGGGGAGGTAACCAAAAATTCCTGCAGCATGAAAGGTCCCCAAAACACAGTTGCCTCCACATTCTTAAAATGGAAGACGTTGGGAACGCACCAAGACTCTTCCTAGAGCTGGCCTCTCCGGCCAAACTGAGCAAATCGGGGAGAAGAGGATTTGGTAGGGAGGTGAAGCCAGTCCATGTTGGATCTCCATCTCTGACCCCGGGTGCTAAAAACTGACATTGCTCTGACCAGAGGCTTTGTTGCGTTTTCATAGACCACAGCTGGTGTTGCATCACTCATACTGGAATCATAACTCAACCACCGACCACACCACTCTCTCCTATGTCCGCTTCATCCTTCCTGTCCTCATCCCTCTCCCTGTCTCCTCCCATCCCCACCATTTCCCCTTCCGTCTCTCTCCATCCCTCGTCCTCTCTCCCTCCATTCTCCCTCCTTCCTCTTCCTTCCCTCCTCTGTCCATCCTCACTATCCTCCTGCTCTCCTTACCTTCCCTCCTGTCCTCCTCCTCCTCATTCCTCATTTCCTTCCTGCTTCCTCATCCCTCTCCCGTGCTCCTCCCATCCTTATTTTTCCCTGTCCGCTTCATCCCTTCCACTCCTGTTTCCTCATTCCCCAGCTCCTCCTCTCCTGTCCAAATCCTCCTCTCATTCCCCTCCGTCCTCCTCTCCTCTCCCGTCCAATCTCTTTCCATCTCCCATTACTGCTCTGCCAGGGCAGGCGGAGTGGATGACAGCTGGACTAGTCAATTATGAACCCATAATAATTAGTATTTAAACCCAGTGTCAGCAGTGGTGTTTTTTGACAGTGTCTGGACATCACAGGAAGCTCGCTTTCTTCATAAAGCGCCAGATAAGTGCACAGCCTATGATTACCTTAGCGGCATTGCCAATGACCATGGGCGTCCTCAGGTGTCAAATTATTGCTCATCTGAGATTCTTAATTTCTTGTCGCGTTTCTAAACTGATGGGTTCTTCTGTCGAAATAAAGCAAAGTCTGACGTGCCTTACACACCTACTAAACGTATGCCTCCTCATCTATTTGAAATCTCGTTCTACTACCGTGTTGTTAACCAGCTCTTAAACTTCGTTATGGAACAGGTGGTGTGGTTTTGGGCCTCAACAGCAGAAGAAAGAAAAGGAGAGATCTTAAACGTTCCTGCTGCTGTTTCATAACATGCACATCATAGAATAGAGAAGAGATTACGTTCGTGGCATGACAGCCCTACTCAAACGTACGACCTTCAGCAAGTTCTACGTACCTTGTGTTATACCGACTTATGGGCAACCCTACTGTAGGAAGAGCAGGTTGTCTGTCTGTGGTTATTAGCACTATCAAGAGAGATCGACACATGTACTGTGTCATAAACGATATCAACGAGAGCAGAGCTAGTTTGTCTCGCCTTGTGTGTCCATACAGCACTATCATAATGAGAGGATCAGAGCAGTTTATGTCCAATGTTATGATAAAACGGTGTGCGGTCATCACTCTGTGTCAGCCTGGGTATTGTCATGCAGGAAAAAGCCTGCCGGTCTACACGGTGTATTTCCGTCAATAACAAATATACATGCTTAGCTTCTTCCAGGCCTTGTAGGTATACGAGCCACTGATGTGTGTATACATCTACATTAAAAGAAACCCACGTGATAAATATTTAAATTAAATACAGGCATCTCAATGAATCCATTGATTTATTTTTAGTCAGAGTCCACAGGACACATATAATATGAAGAAAATGTTTTTAATCAAACAGAATATAGAGTTGGTCTTACTGTATGTTATCTGGCTATGATATAGACTGTAGCTTGTTCATTTATCAGACTAGATACTGTATGTAATCTGGCTATGATAAGACGTAGGCTGTTCATTTATCAGACTAGATACTGTATGTAATCTGGCTATGATATAGACTGTAGGCTTGTTCATTTATCAGACAGATACTGTATGTTATCTGCTAACTATAGACTGTAGGCTTGTTCATTTATCAGACTAGATACTGTATGTAATCTGGCATGATATAGACTGCTGTAGGCTTGTTCATTTATCAGACTAGATACTGTATGTTATCTGGCTTATATATAGCTGTAGGCTTGTTCATTTAGCTGACTAGATACTGTATGTTATCTGGCTATGATATAGACTGTAGGCTTGTTCATTTATCAGCAAGACTAGATACTGTATATAAGACTGTAGGCTTGTTCATTTAGCAGACTAGATATGCTGATAAATTCCAGTGCCAATTAATTGATAGTAAAAATAAAACAATTGAAGTGGGGCTAAAAAATAGAAAGATATATTTCACCATGGTGTGATGATTTTGAAGTGGCGGGAGACTAAAAGTGATCCTTTGAAACAGGCCCTATATGGTAGATTAGAGTTATTTAGCAGCTTCAGGTGTGAATGATCTAAGAGGAAGGCCCGAGGGAACTCCAAGCCATAGACTGTTCACTGCGCCATGCCAGCAAAAACCGGAGCGT
>NW_019945867.1:12530-20367 GCF_002910315.2 Salvelinus sp. IW2-2015 | reverse complement strand
ACCGTACCGTCCGCTATCAGACCAACAGGCTCCGGGACAGCTAAACCCCCAAGCCATAAGACTACCAAATACTCAATTAAATGGTATCCACACTGACTGTCAGTGAGTGACTGTGTATATGGTTTGTATATATATAGTCTGAGTGTGTTTAGYGATTTCACAGTAAAGTCTACACCAGTTGTATTGAGCGCATGTAACAAATACATTTTATTTGGAATGTTACWTTTTCTGGAGCCTGCTTGGTTTCCTGTTCTGCACCACCTGGTGTCCCAGGTCTAAATCAGTCCCTGATTAAAGGGGAACAATTACTTTTTTTTAAATAATAATAATATTAACAGTGGAACTGGCTTGGTGGTCCAGAGTTGAGTTTGAGGGGGCCAAATATGTACCAATAAAACTGGGTTACACAAGACGGAAGGCCAGTACATGGACAACCTTGGTTGCACAACAGTGTAATTTTCCAACACTGCCATTTGGGATGGAGGTTGACGTCAAAGACTGGAGATAGAAGCTGTTGAAATGGGACCAGCCCAGAAGAAGACAATACGAGTCAGTAACCAGGCTTCCATCATTATACCAGTAAAGTACTTTGCCATTTTTTATGCAACAGGTCTGATGGAAACAGAACATTTGTAGGTAAACTTTCTAAATGTCGACAAAAACACACTAGACAAGGTGGGATTGTTTTGTGTCGGTAAAATTCATTATGCGAGAAATGGCGGTGGAAACGCATTAATGCGCAAATATCTATAAAAATGTTTTTTTGTTACCCTGGTAACAAGCCCTGAAAGGGAGGCTGGGTAATATGTAGAAATATTATACCACGGTATATATAATAAATAAAATAAAAAATAAAAATAAAAAATAAAAAAAATATATATATATATGACAGTATTTTATGTTTTTTTTATTAAGTAAAAAAACTTTATAGGTAGTGAATAGGGTTGCACACTTTGGGGAATATTCCGTGGGAATATATGGGAATTAACGAAAATATATACAACATAATATCGTTTACAATGTAGATGTTTTTTTGATTTGTAGATATTTACCATATAAGTAGACAAAAACAAACCTTTTACCTTATCATCAGTAGGCAATTGCAAATGATTAAATCCTTCCAATAGAAATACAAAAAACTATTTAGTTTACGAATTGAACTTTAATTAAATGAGTCGGACTCTTCACATGGGATTGATTTTCACTGAACAAACAAAAAGGGAATTAAATGATCCATCGGCATCTCCCGAAAACCTTTTCAACACACATCTGTAAAATGATAGTTTCTAGACTAAAGCTTTGGTTTGTCTTCCTCTCAGGCTTCCATGTCTTCTCCCTGGACCTCCTCACATGTCCACCTCTTGAACATCAGACTGAGGCCTCATCTCAATGTCACTTTCCAAACAGGTTGAGGATGGCTCGTTGTCAGGCTTAAAAAGCCTCACATTGCCGGGATGGCCACCAAATTTCAATCCTTGTATTGGTCAGCCTGTTCATGCTTTGGTGTGTGTGTTCCAAACAAGGACCCAGGTTGGCTCTGAGGCGGCTGAGTTGGTGGGAATTGGAGGATGAAGGGCAACAGGGGAAAGAGCCTCAGATCCACAAAGTCCCTTCCACCAGGTGGGCTGATGAGATATTTGGCACGACTGCCATATTACATCTCCATCCCAAAGCCCTTGCTTGGAAGTGTCCTTCGCCAGACTGCCAAGAAACCTTTGCCGCTCACCCAGGCCAAGGGTGGCGAGACACGGTAGTTGTGACACCATAGGCCTTGTTGATCTATGCACCAGACAGGATGTTCTTGACGGCATAGTTGGGGTCCAACATGTACGCTGCGGTGTGAATCGTGTTTGGGCTTCAGGCAGAAGTCTTCACGCTTTTTGATGTATTTCAGAACTGTAGTTTTCTTGTTGCTTGGAAGCAACAGTGAAGTGGCAGGTAGTTACGGATTTCTTCTCTTACATCTGCAAAGCAGAGCTGAACATCAGACAGGATGACATTGTCTTCCCTCAATCCGTGCAATGGCTACTGCTGTTGGTTTCAGGAGTTCAGGCTGCTTACCACTCTCTCCCAAAATAACAATCATCCAGAGGATCCTCTTGATGGGCTGTCCATATCGGCAGACTGTGATATGGCCATTTCTTAGAGAGACTCTTCCCCTCCAGGAGACTTATCAACATGATGACAACACCACCCCACACGTGTTGCTGGGCAGCTTCAATGTGGTGCTTTTATTCTTCTCACTTTGCTTTGTGAGGTAGATTGCTGCTTGTAACTTGATGGGACCCTTCACATACCTAACCATTTCCTTGGCTCTCTTGTAGAGTGGTATCCATTGTTTTCAATGCCATGATGTCCTTGAGGAGCAGATTCAATGTATGAGACCAGCACAGCCAGATGGGTGATACTGTGGGGGTAGGACTCCTCCACTTTAGACCAAGCAGCCTTCATGTTCGCAGCATTGTCTGTCACCAGTGCAAATACCTTCTGTGGTTCAAGGTCATTGATGACTGCCTTAGCTCATCTCAATGTAGAGACCGGAGATGTGTCTGTTGTCCCTTGTGTCTGTGCTCTTGTAGAATACTGGTTGAGGGGTGGAGATTGATGTAATTAATTATTCCTTGCCCACCTAACATTCGAACAACTCATTCAGAGATGATTGCAATACAGTCTTTTTTCTCTATGAATTGCTTGACCTTCACTTGAACTCTGTTGAACGCCCATCCAGCAAATGAGTAGATAAAAGCATGTCTGTTGGAGGGTGTATGCTGGGCGAAGAACATTTCAAATCTCTTCCAATTACAACATTGCCTGTGAGCATCAGAGTGTGAACCAGTTGCGTACACAGCAAGACATTCATCAGCATTTCTCTGACTACGTTCCTCCATTGCAGTTCAAAAAACACTTTCTGAATCCAGGAGGACCATGAGCTGTTGCTACGATAAGGTGTCTCCTTCTGGATTCCAGAGAGGACCATGAGCTGTGCTATCGATAAGGTGTCTCCTTTCTGATTCCAGGAGGACCTGAGCTTGTTGCTATCGATAAAGGTGTCTCCTTCTGATTTCAGGAGGACCATAGCTGTTGCTATCGATAAGGTGTCTCCTTCTGGATCCAGGAGGACCATGAGCTGTTGCTATCGATAAGGTGTCATCCTTCGTGAATCCAGGAGGGACCGTGAGCTGTTGCTATCGATAAGGTGTCTCCTTCTGGTTCCAGGAGGATCATGAGCTGTTGCTATCGATAAGGTGTCTCCTTCTGGTTCCAGGAGGACCATGAGCTGTTGCTATCGAAAATTCCGGAAATTTCCCGGAAAGTTTCTGACCCTTTGCAACCCTATTAGTGACACATTATGTGATTTCAAAATGGGTCTTTCTCCATTCTGATTTCTTTTATACTGTTCAAGTCATTTCCTGCACTAATTTCAGATAATTTCCAAACTGTCACGTAGGTCTGCACAATATGGGCCTTATTTTTAACAACATTTTGCAATTTGACTTTGGTGAACAGTCCATAGAATATAATAGTGAGCACTTTGAATACAGTGTCTTGAGATAAAATGAAAATGCCAGGGAGGAGCCATTGTGACAAGGTAGAAACCAAAGTGTTGATAAGTATTTCCTAGGAAACCCTATAATCTGTGGCTACATGTAATGTCYTCTTAGCTACMTCATGTAGCKAACATTCTTGCTTCGCGTATTCCTCCGATTTAGAAGATACTGTTGCACACAAAACAACATGCAGATGTAGGTGTACACCATCACTGGTATTATCAGGCTGTTTAGCTAGTTACGTTTGCTCTGACTCAATACATGTATTAGTAAGCGATTAGCATTAGCAGCTAACAAAATTTAGGCCCAACTTGCTAAGAAAAGAAACTAGCTGTTTGCAGATGTAAGAAACAAACTAATAGTGTAATTATATAACACTAGTGGATTTATATTAATAAGCAAAGTGAAAACAGCATCGTTGTCATCAACAAAAAAAAATCATGTGCTGCATTGACCAGAGACTGATTGGTRGAGGAACAACAAACGCGCTCCTTGAGTGACAGGGGGCGTGGCTAGGTCTGTGTGGAAAGRGGCAAGAGAGATCGGAGATGACTCAAGTAGTAAACTATAAACATTTACGTTACACACAMCGTATCACATTTAACAAACCAAACAGTCAACTACCGTTATAGAAGGTAAAGTATAAAACCCAAACCGGTCCACGCATCAATACCTGTATATTGTAAAACACAGTGTACTGCTCAGACAGTGTAGTGTCCAGAGCTCCTGGAAGGTGCCGGGGGAAGAAACTCACCGATCTGTTTACGGTACTGATCGACCGGGGCCATTGTAGCGCTTGCATCCTTCCTCCCCATCCTCACCTGGGAAGAAGAATACAAGAGTTCTGAGGACAGAAAATAGGCCTACAGCTAAATATTACACCATCTTTAATAATCAACTGTGGTATTGTATCAAAGCTCTTAGGCCTATACACAGTACTGTTTTACATCAATACTCTGTTTTAGGAATATATATATGACGATAGACGTTTTTCTATCTTTTTATATTATGCTCTACCGTTTATTTCGTTGTGTTGCAGATCACACTCTTTACGGCAATATTTTTTTGTCAATTGGACGTCGCTTTGCGTTCTTCCACACGTGTCGTGTGGAAAGAAATTTGCAAACAAACAAACAAACAAACATGGAGAGTGAACGTGACACAGAGCACAGAGACAATCCCTAAAAAGAGGGGCTATTTTGGTCACATGGACGTGGTTTGGGTATGAAGACTGACACGGACCAGAAAACCGTCCTCCGCAAAATATGCTGCAGGCCGGTCCCGAAAACAACCTCCTTTACCACCTACGCAAGAATCATGTGTAACAGTACGGACAGAGTCTACGGATGAGACCCAAAAAAGTACAGTCGAGTGCTCAAAACAAACCTACGACTCAGACGTTGCAAGAGGCTTTTGCCCACGGCACACCATATGGAAAAGAATCACGAAGATGGAACGAGATAACAGCTGCCATTACATCTGCAAAGACATGGCCCCAATTTATACGGTCGAGAAACGGGGGTTTCGTGAGTTGGTGCGAACACTCAACCCAAGGTAGCAAACGAAGAAAAAAAAAATTGTGGAGTATAATTCAAAAATAAATAAGAAATAGGCCTTTACATGTAGTCATTTTAAATAATATAATAATATTAATTGAATTGACAGAAAATGTGTATATTGTGATATGTATCGTTATATGAAATGACCTAGAATCAGGACATGAGATTTTGGCCATGTCGCCCTAAGATCTGGGGGAAGACAGTGCGAGTCAAGACGGTAGTCTAAGATCTGGGGGAAGACAGTGCGAGTCAAAGGGCAGTGCTATAAGATCTGGGGGGAAGACAGTGCGAGTCAAAGGGCAGTGCTAAGATCTGGGGGGGAAGACCAGTGCGAGTCAAAGGGCAGTGCTAAGATTGGGGGGGAAGACAGTGCGAGTCAAAGGGTAGTGCTAAGATCTGGGGGGAAGACAGTGCGAGTCATAAAGGCAGTGTGCTAAAAGATCTGGGGGGAAGACAGTGCGAGTCAAAGGGCAGTGCTAAAGATGCTGGGGGGGGACAGTGCGGGTCAAAGGGCAGTGCTAAGATCTGGGGGGGGAGACAGTGCGAGTCAAAGGTGCAGGAGTGTTTTCTGATGGCATCTAAAAAACCCCTCTGACCTCTCTTGAAAACAATCCAACTATTGGACCTTTAAAACCCCCAAACATTCAGTGTTCTGCAGCAGAAGACAATCCTCAGGAAGAGAGAAAAGAATGAATGGAATTGAATGAGAATGCTTTCTTTAAAACAAAATGTTAAATGTCTAATGCTTCGTAAGAAACAGGCGTAGACATAGTGAAATGCTTACTTCCCAATAATTGCCCCAAAAATAAAAGTCTATCAAAAAAAGATATACACATGAATAAGGATAACATGGCTATATACAAGGACCAGTACAGAGTCAATGTTGCAGGGGTACGAGTAATACATGCTATATACAAGGGTACCAGTACAGAGTCAATGTGCAGGGTACGAAGGTAATACACATGGCTATATACAAGGGGTAGCCAGTACAGAGTCACATGTGCAGGGGTACGAGGTAGATAGCATGGCTATATACAGGGGTACCAGTACAGAGTCAATGTGCAGGGGTACGAGAGGTAATTAACATGGCTATATACAAGGGAGTACCAGTACACGAGTCAATGTGCAGGGACGAGGTAATACATGGCTATATACAAGCGAGTACCGTACAGAGTCAATGTTGCCAGGGGTACGAGTAATAACCATGGCTATATACAAGGCGGTACCAGTACAGAGATCAATGTGCAGGGGTAACGAGGTAAATAACATGGCTATATACAAGGGGTTACCGAGTACAGAGTCAATGTGCAGGGTACGGACAGGTATACATGGCTATATACAGGGGTACCAGTACAGAGTCAATGTGCAGGGGTACGAGGTAATAACATGGCTATATACAAGGGTATAACCAGTACAGAGTCAAATGTGCAGGGTACGAGGGTAAACACATGGCTATATTATCAAGGGGTAACCAGTACAGAGTCAATGTCAGGGTACGAGTAATACCATGGCTTATACAGGAGGTACCAGTACAGAGTCAATGCTGCAGGGTACAGGTAATACCTGGCTTTACAAGGAGGACCATACGAGTCAATGTGCATGGGTACGAGGTAATACCATGGCTATATACAAGGGGTCCAGTACAGAGTCAATGTGCGGGGTACGAGGTAATACCCATGGCTATATTAACACAGGGGTACCAGGGTTACAGGAGTCCAATGTGCCAGGGGTACGAGGTAATACCATGGCTAGTATACAAGCGGTACCAGTACAGCACAATGTGCAGGTGACGGAACGTAATACCATGGCTATATTACAAAGGGGGTTCCAGTACAGAGTCAATGTGCAGTGAGGTACGAGGTAATAACCATGGCTATAACAAGGGGTACCAGTACAGAGTCAATGTGAGGGTACGAGGTAATCCATGGCTATATACAAAGGGTACCAGTACAAGTAAGGCAGGGGTACGAAGGTAATACCATGGCTATATACAAGGGGGCTACAGTACAGAGTTCAATGTGCAGGGGTACGAGGTAATAACATGGCTATATACAAGGAAGCGGGTACCAGTAAGAGTCAATTGTGCCAGGGGACGAGGAATAACATGGCTATAACAAGGGGTACCAGTACAGAGTCAATGTGCAGGGGTACGAGGTAATAACGATGGCTATATACAAGGGGACAGGTACCAGACAGAAGTCAATGTGCAGGGTGAAGCAGGTAATAACATGGCTAATACAATCGGTACCAGTTACAGAGTCAATGTGCAGGGGTACGAGGTATAGACATGGCTATTATACAAGGGTACCAGACAGGATCAATGTGCCAGGGGTACGAGTAATAACATGGCCTATATACCAAAGGGGTACCATTTACAGAGTTCAATGTGCAGGGGGACGAGGTATAACATGGCTATATACAAGGCGTTACCAGTACAGCAGTCAAATGTGCGGGTACGTGGTAATAACATGGCTAATATACAAGGGGTACCAGTACAGATCAATGTGCAGGGGTACGAAGGTAATAACATGGCTATATACAAGGGGGTACCAGTACAGAGTCAATGTGCAGGGTACGAGGTAATAACATGGCTATATACAAGGGGTACCAGTACAGAGGTCATGCTGCAGGGGGTACGAGGTAATAAACATGGTGCTATATACATAGGGTTACCAGTACAATTTCAATGGCGCCAGTTGTACGTATTAATAACATTCTATATGACAAGGG
>NW_019945867.1:9377-10414 GCF_002910315.2 Salvelinus sp. IW2-2015 | reverse complement strand
GATAATAATAATCGAGATTATCTGTAACGTGACAAAATGTGGAGAAAGTCAAGGGGTCTGAATACTTTTTCTGAAGGATCTGTACATTTAATACTCAGTCTCAGCAGAGGGAGAGAGCAGCAGACTGAGGGTCCGTCTCAGCGGAGGGAGAGAGCAGCAGACTGAGGGTCTGTCTCAGCGGAGGGAGAGAGCAGCAGACTGAGGGTCCGTCTCTCTACATCCCTCCGCTCTCCCTTTCCTCCACTGACCATAGACACAGTCTTCCAGCTAATGGCTTAACTCAAGTCGCACCACATTATATCTGCCTCATGCACAAATTCATGTTGTTATTCCTATGAACAGGGAAAGTGAAATATTCCTCGATATTAAAAAAGACCCAAGCCTCTAATAATAACAGCACAAGCCTATAGATACTCTCATTACTGCTGCAGTGCTTGTTGTAGCACTGAGTGCAAATAGGAAGAACGTGCATTTTATGTCTTATTAAAAGTGTTGAATACAAAGTGTTGACAGTGCTGAGTAAGAACTTAAACATGCACACACTCATAAATACAGCAGCTCTTTGCTGTATTCGTTGACAGTCTCTCGCTAGTCATGTTTTTAAACATTTTTAAATCTTTTATGACTGCTACGTTACTGCAGACGAGGTCATGTGAGCCATCCGATTGGTCAGCGGTAGGTCTATAGTGTACTTGATTTGCTCTTTGGGCCCGCCGGGAAAGCAGAGTTTGTACCTTCAAAACACATGAGTGTTCAAAATGGCAACAGTTCGCCTACTAGCGCACAGGAAATCGGGTACACTTACCGCCAACAGCCCGAAAATAATTTAAAAAAAATGAGCAACACTACGCTTTATCGTTGTTTTTTTTTTACAGAAATGTTTGGCGATCGACAAGGAATGCCTTGGAGATGGACCAGTCGTGATCGACGGGTTGGTGACCACTGCTCTAGAAAGTTGAGTGAAGTTCATCCTCCTCCTCCTCCTCCTCCTCCTCCTCCTCTCTGCAGTCTCGGGGATACTGCGGGAGCACTCAGCT
>NW_019945867.1:6188-9352 GCF_002910315.2 Salvelinus sp. IW2-2015 | reverse complement strand
GGGTGCGTCCAATGGACTATACTCCTTATAGTGCCTAGTTGTTTTGAAAGTGTGACTAGACATGGGACAGGCGTTGCTTTTGGGATGCTCCTTAGTGTCTTTTTTCCCAGTGGCAAGCTCAGGTTCTTGCATGCTATTCAGCCTGAGGCCCATATGGCCCCTATTCTAGTGCATGATGGGATCTGGTATAGAACGAGTGTCTATCTAGGGCAACAATTTGGTGCAAAGCAGGGGATCCTCTTATTCTGACATCTATAATCTCTCCACTCCAAAAAGAATATTAAATAACTGTTTTTAAAAGCATTTTGCAGGTGTCACCTGTTGAGCTAGAGAAGCATATAGATCCTTTACTCAACACAGAAACTCAGAAAGGTCTACCCTCGAGCTGCCCTCCTTAGACTTTATGGTCAAGATTAGCCAATTTCCTGCTTTCAAGCACACTCAAAAAGAAGTACCAGTGGACCGTACGGAAGTGGTCAGATTGAAGGCAGATTGCTATTACGACTGTTTACCAGCACAGACTGTAACATGTTCGGATTCATTACCATGGCATTGGCTAAAACTCAGTACCTACTATATAGGGACTACTGTTAAAAAACCATCTCAAAGCATGCGCTCCAGCAGGTATATTTCACTGGTCACCCCCAAAGCCAATTCTTCCTTTGGCCGCCTTTCCTTCCAGTTCTCTGCTGCCAATGACTGGAACAAACTGCAAAAATCACTGCAGCTGGAGACTCTTATCTCCCTCACTAGCTTTAAGCACCAGCTGTCAGAGCAGCTCACAGATCACTACACCTGTACATAGCCCATCCAACTACCTCATCCCCATACTGTATTTATTTATCTTGCTTCTTTGCACCCCAGTATCTCTACTTGCACACTCATCTTCTGTACATCTATCACTCCAGTGTTTAATTGCTATATTGTAATTATTTCGCCACTATGGCCTATGTATTGCCTTACCTCCCTAATCTTACCTCATTTGCACACACTGTATATAGACTTTTCTATTGTATTATTGACTGTATGTTTTGTTTACTCCATGTGTAACTCTGTGTTGTTGTTTGTGCTGCACTGCTTTGCTTTATCTTGGCCAGGTCGCAGTTGTAAATGAGAACTTGTTCTCAACTAGCCTACACGGTTAAATAATGGTGAAATAAATAAATAAATAAATATATATATATATGAAGAAGCCTGTAGGTGTGTAGGCGAACCCATTGCTTTGAAGACTGAGTAAACAAAAATGTTTGCGCGTCACAGAGAAAACAATTAGTACCTCCAGCTATACTAAGAAATAGGAGGAAATTCATTTTAAAACAAACCACATGTCCAGTACGGTGGGATTGGTAGATGAGGAAACACCACTATTTATACATGTAAACCTGGACAACGAGGACGCAAAATCCACAGCAGCCATTTATGACAGAATGTTGATAATAATAGTTTTATGTTTTCCCTATGCAGTGTCAACTACATATTGTGCAACTCTTCAAAATGCATCTCCACTGCGACAGGCTGAACTCAATAATTTAGCTGCACGTTCTGTGCACAATATCGAATGACTACACCTAAATACATATGCTACATTTGCGCACTTACCTACTCAGTAAGTCGAAATATTGTTGCTTATTCAAGATATCTCTGCATTCTCAGGCTGCCTGTCTGCAGTCCACACACGAGTTGCTGTATTTTGCACCAAATTCTCCCTAAAATGCCAACACATCACTTCCCCAATTATCATTTCCTGGTATTCCACGTCACCACTAATGATAGACAATTTAGCCCTCTAATCAGAGACGAGAATTTTCGGAATTGACCAATAGTAGAGTGGAAGGCGGGGCTCACAGTCAACAACAAAAAAACTATCGACATGCGCTTCCACTCATCACATAATTGTCTAGGAACGGCTAGGTAAGAAGCTATAGACTCAGAAATAGTGAGCAGGACATTACTAACCACAGAGGCACTCGTTTTAGGCTATCTGTAGTGCCTGTTTCTGTATAAATATATTAACATGAGCCTCTCCTCTCCACACTTACCAGKCTCGTCTGCTGCAGGCGCACGATCWGTCTTCTGACAATTGACCAACCAACAATCCCTTATCCTTACCTTGAAGGAAGAGACCGATTTAAAGGAGAAGGGACTGTATCTGTGGTTTATTTAGGAAAACATAACATCTGATTCTGTGCAATTTAACTAGGTTTGCAAAGATAAAATGAACTGTTAAATACATTAAAATATGGTAATAGTGTATTAAAATAGGGTTCAGATATTTGAATATTACACGTTTTGTTTGGATTAGCCAATTTAGTCATTACACTATTACAACTACCTTCTCAATAACTAACTACGAATGAAATAAAAAATATGCAGATATGATTGTAATTCGTATAGAGCTACTGAGCTATATCAGTAGGACCAACATGCTCATCAGATAATAGAAATCCCTTKTCTATATTTCTGTTCTTCTTTGTTTCATGATTTAACAGCAATTTACATGTCTCTTTGTTTACTGTGTTGAATGTTGTAACCTTCTAATTGCATCTGGCCCTTATTGCTGCCTGGGGCTGCGTGCAGATTACAGAGACTGAGCTTGCCACTGCTTGGAACTTATTGAAGTCTAAACTTGTGTCCCAATGACACCCTATTCTATATAATACAATATGGGCCCTGGTCATAAGTAGTGCACTACATAGAGAATAGGATGCCATTTGGGGTGGAGATTCAAATGATTTCCTGCTCTCCCGTGGGTGGTCCATTACGCACGCTGCACAGCGGTAACTAATAGATCTCTTTATAATGTGTCTTGGCTAATGCTTTACTTACTGTGGTGGTTGACATCAATAGGGAGCGCTTTGACATCGCTGCAGATGGGAGTACTGTAGGTTACTTGTACCAAGTGACATTTGTCAATGCTGCAAAGCCAATTTGTTCTTGTCCTGTATGTGAAAGAAGGTCTGGAGGCTAGATTTAAAAAAAAATATATATATAAGTCTGTAATTTGAATGTGTTTTAAAAGGGTTTAAAATMGGTTTTTCAAGTGATGTGTCTGTGACATCAAAATTACATAAATGTACCTGCTATTAAATAGTGGCATGCTGTATATATTTTTTTATGTACACTGAGTGTACAAAACATTAGGAACACGTGCTCTTTCCATGACA
>NW_019945867.1:0-238 GCF_002910315.2 Salvelinus sp. IW2-2015 | reverse complement strand
CTCAATATTAGGAAGGTGTTCCTAATGTTTTGTAACATTAAGGACACCTTCCTGATATTGAGTTGAACCCTTTTGGGCGTTGGAAGTGGTCTGAGTGGATTTGCTTGATGAGCAGTTATACGATACGGGCCCCACCGTTTACTGAAATACACAGTCATTTAAAGTAGTTATATATTTCCCACGGGTCTGTATTTGTAAATGTGAATACATGACTTTCCAAATGGCACCCTATTCCCTA
>NW_019945866.1:27795-38158 GCF_002910315.2 Salvelinus sp. IW2-2015 | reverse complement strand
CAAGACACCCTATAAACTATTATCCTAATGACACCCTATAAAACTAGTATCCTAATAAAAACCCTATAAACTAGTATCCTAATGACACCCATAAATAGTATCTTAATGACACCCTATACACTAGTATCCTAATGACACCCTAAAACTAGTATCCTAATGAACACACTATAAACAGTATCCTAATGACACCTATAAACTAGTATCCTAAACACCCTATATAACTAGTACTTCCTAATGACACCTATAAAACTATATCCTAATCACATCCTATACTAAATATCCTAATGACACCCTATAAACTAGTATCCTTATGACACCTATAACAGACTAGAACCTTAAACTAGATCCTAATGACACCCTATAAACTAGTATCCTATATGACACCCTATAAACTAGTTCCTAATGACACCTATAAACTAGTCCTAATGACACCCTATAAACTAGTATCCAACACACCTATAAACTAGTATCTAATGACACCCTATAAACTAGTATCCTAATGACACCTATAAACTAGTATAATGACACCCTAAAACAGTATCCTAATGACACATATAATAACTAGTATCCTAATGACACCTATTAAACTAGTATCCTAAGACACCATAAACTAGTATCCTAATGACACCCTATAAAACTAGCTATTCCTATGACACCCTATAAATAGATCCAATGACACCCTATAAACTAGTTATCTTAATGACACCTAATAAACTAGTATCTAATACACCTATAAACTGTAATCCTAATAGCACCCTATAAACTAGTATCCTAATGACACCTATAACTAGTATCCCAATGACACCCTATAACATGAACTAGATTCTAATACACCTATAAAATCAGTATCCTAAGACACCCTTAAACTCATATCCAATGACACCATCCATATAAACTAGTTCTATAACCTATAACTCATCATCCTATGACACCCTATTAAAACTAGTATCCTAATGACACCCTATAAACTTAGTATCCTAATGACACCCTATAAACAGCATCCTAATGAAACCTATTCCATATAAACTAGTGTTCTAATGACACCCTAATAAACTATATCCTAATACACCCTATAAACTATATCCAAATGACACCCTATAAACTAGTATCCTAATGACACCCTATAACTAATATAAACTATATCCTAATGACACCCTATAAACTAAAATCCTATGACACCTATAAACTAGTATCCTAATGACACCCTATAAACGAGTATCCTAATGACACCCTATAAACTAGTATCTTAATGACCCCTAAAAGACTATCCTAATGAACACCCTATAAACATATCTAATGACACCCTATAAACTATCATCCTAATGACACCCTATAAAACTAGTATCTTAATGACACCCTATAAACTAGTATCCTAAAGACACCCTATAAACTAATATCACTTAATCTATACACTATAAACAAAGTATCCTAATGAACACCTATAAACGAGTATCCTAATGACACCCTATAAACTAGTATCCTAAGTACACCCTATAACTATAGTTCCTAATGACACCTAACGAGCCTAATACACCTATAAACTACTGTCCTAATGACACCCTATAAACCGTAGTATCCTAATGACACCCTATAAACTACTATCCTAATGACACCCTATAAACTACTATCCTATATGACACCCTATAAACTAGTATTCTAATGACACCTATAACTAACCTAATACACCCTATAAACTAGTATCCTAATGACACCCTATAAACTAGTATACTAATGACACCTATAAAATAAGTATCCTAATGACACCTATAACACTAGTATCCTAATGACACCTATAAAACTAGATCCTAATGACACCCTATAAACTAGTATCTAATAAACACCTATAAACTAGTATCCTAATGACACCCTATAAACTAGAATCCTAATGACATCCTTAAACTAATCATAATGACACCCTATACACTAGTATCCTAATCACACCTATAAACTTATCTAATGACAACCCTATTAAACTAGTATCCTAATGACACCCTATAAAACAGTTCCTAATGACACCCTATAAACTAGTGATCCAAATGACACCCTATAACATATAAACTAGTATTCTAATACACCATAAACTAGTTCCTAATTGACACCCTATAAACTAGTATCCTAATGACACATATTCCATATAAAACTAGTTTCTAATGACACCTATAAACTAGTATCCATAATGACACCTATAAACAGATTCCTAATGAACACCCTATAAATAGTATCTAATGAACCTATAACTAGTATCCTTAATGACCCCTATAAACTAGTATCCTAAAGACACCCTATAATCTAGTATCCAATGACACCCTATAAAACTACTATCCTAATGACACCCTATAAACTAGACCTAAACACCATAAAACTAGTATCCTAATGACACCTATAAAACTAGTATCCTAATGACACCCTATAAACTAGTATCCTAATACACCTTTTCATTAAACTAGTTCTAATACACCCCATAAACTAGTATCCTAACGACCACCTATAAACTAGTATCCTAATGACACCTATTCCAAATAAAACTAGTTCCTAATGACACCCTATAAAAGTAGTATCCTATTGACACCCTATAAAGACTATCCTATGACACCATTATAAACTAGTATCCTAATGACACCCTATTAAAAGAGTATCCTAATGACCCCTATAAACTAGTTATCCTAATGACACCCTTTAACTAGTTATCCTAATGACACCCTATAAAACTAATGTTCCGAATGACACCCTATAAACTAGTATCTTAATGACACCCATATAAACACTATCCTAATGACACCCTATAAAACTCTAGATCCTAATGACACCCTATAAACTAAGTATCCTAATGACACCCTATAAACTAGTATCCTAATGACACCCTGTATAACAGAGATCTTACTGACACCCTATCCATATAAACTAATATCCTAATGACAGCCTATTCTATATACAGGCCCTTTACAGGCCCATTTTAGACTGGTCTATAAGTAGTCCACTTCATTGGAAACTCTGCACCATTTGAGATGCAGTCAGGAAATGCGTCCTTGGTATCTTACGTTATCCTTTGTGACAGGTTTGCTGTCCCGTGTTCCCCTGGAAACACGTCACGGCAGGCAAAGGAACTAAAAAGATCTGTGTGTGTCTGACTGTGTCTTCCTGTCACACACACACACAACGCACGCACGCACCACGCACGCACGAAACTGTGTAGTGAACTGATCACACACACACACACACACACACACACACACACACACACACACACACACACACACAACACACACACACACACCACCACACACACACACACACACACACACCACACCACACACACACACACACACACACACACACAACACTGCCCTGTCCAGACCGCTGTGAGAAAAGCCCTGTGACGTTTGCTCCCTGTGTGAGCCAGGGGAGCCGGTGAGGAGTCTTTCGACTGACATTCTCTCTTTCTCCCTCCCTCTCTTCTTTTCTCTCTAAATCTCTCTCTCAATTCACTTCAATTTAAGGGCTTTATTGCATGGGAAAGATATGTTAACATTGCCAAAGCAGTGAAATAGATATATAAACAAAAGTGAAATAAACAATAAAAACTAACAGTGAAAATTACTTTCACAAAATTCCAAAAGAATGAAAGACATTTCAAATGTCAAATTATGTGCAAATATTATACTACAAAAGGAAAATAAATCAACATAGAAATATGGGTTGTATTTACAATGGTGTTTGTTCTTCACTGGTTGCCACTGACACAAAAAAGGCAACCATGATTAAATATGAAACAATTTGTGAAAATAAAATCAAGGTGATTTAGCTTTCTAAATGAGAATTGTTTTTCCTGCAAAACTGTGTGTCAGTAAGTGCCACGCCTCAAATGAGGTCAGAGTTCGTGTCCCACATTATGAACGCCCCTTTTTCCAGAGATGAATGTACTGCTAATAAAATGTACGTTTAGACCAGAGTGACAGACAGCTTGAGTTGAACGTTACGAAAATGGTGGAAACTAGAACCAGAAAACGGAGGTTCATCCACACGTTGAAATGTTGGCATCTCTACAGACCTGTCTACGTGCAACGAGAGCTGAATACGTGACAAATGGTGTAAAAACTTAAACACCTGAACATAGGAAAACTCTAGAGTGAAGGAGATAAAGACTATACACACCCCAGTGCTCTCTCCTTCTTCCTGGTGTGTGTGTGTGTTGTGTGTGTGTGTGTGTGTGTGTGTGTGTGTTGTGTGTGTTGTGTGTTGTGTGGTGTGTGTGTGTGTGGTGTGTGTTGTGTGTTGTGTGTGTGTGTGTGCGTGTGTGTGGACGGAGACAGGTGTGCTGGAGGCAGAGCAGAACCCCACCAGCTGCAGCCTGTTCCATAATCAAGACCTCGACAAATACTTAGCCCTGCCACTTCCACGCTGCCAGATCGTAATCTCTGCTCATTCTACCCGCTCTGACTTTGGCCCCTGTCTCCAGTCCCACGTCTCGTCAGTCCTGCTACTCTCTCCTGGACCTCCCACTCCACTGCGTCTTTGGATTCGTCTCCGGACCTGTTAACCCGGTCCCTACTCCCCTCGCTCCAGCCTCAGCCTCTGCACTTGGATTCCTTAAACGTATTTTATAACCCTCCAAGCTTACCCTGCACCCCGTCTTCCCTGTTATTCCAGTTAGACCGAGAACCATGTGTACCTCTGAAGGACCCAGTCTAACGAACACTCAGAGACAAAGAAGCCAACTACCACTACAAAGGACATTGTGATCTCTGGTGGACAACCAGAGACATACACAACCAGAGACGTACATCGAATCACTTCCCATAGACGGACCGGTTTCATTGCACTATGTTAGTATTCAAATCAACCTATACTGCGAGTGTTTATGTATTTTTGTGTGATTATTTAGTTAGTAAATAAATAATTAGGCCAATTTTCGTATCGCTAATTCGTCATTTAGGTTCGTGCAGATTCACAAAGTCAACAACGTTCAGAATGAGAGTGATGAGGTAATAATTAACAAATTACTGTCATTGATGTTATAAATGTCTCTATATTTAGAGTTTAAATCGGGAGATGGACACTCGTTAAATACGTTTTCCCGTGGTGCCACAATATTGCTAATTAGTTAATTGTTACATGATTAATTGAATCATGTAATAATTAAACATAGTTAATTGAGTTTATAAAAGAACAGTCATCACATTAATGGCAGTCACGTCACGACAGTGCACATAGCCTGTCTTCTCTTGAGAGCCATGTCTGCCTTCGGCGGCCTTTCACAATAGCAAGGCTATGCTCATTGAGTCTGTACATAGTCAAAGCTTTCCTTAATTTTGTGTCAGTCACAGTGGTCAGGTATTCTGCCACTGGGTACTCTCTGTTTAGGGACAAATAGCATTCTAGTTTGCTCAGTTTTTTATTAATTACTTGACAAATTGGAAATAATGATCTTTTTGTTTTCTCATGATTTGTTTGGGTCTAA
The DNA here is from genome assembly GCF_002910315.2 of Salvelinus sp. IW2-2015. NCBI lineage: Eukaryota > Metazoa > Chordata > Actinopteri > Salmoniformes > Salmonidae > Salvelinus > Salvelinus sp. IW2-2015. The sequence goes on along the minus strand of NW_019945866.1, from coordinate 32,700 downwards.
TTGTGTTGCTGTCCTGGGGCTCTGTGGGGTGTGTTTGTGTTTGTGAACAGAGCCCCAGGACTGGCTTGCTAAGGGTACTCTTTTCAAGGTTCGTCTCTCTGTAGGTGATGGATTTGTTATGGATGGTTTGGGAATCGCTTCCTTTTAGATGGTTGTAGAATTTAACGTCTCTTTTCTGGATTTTGATAATTAGCAGTTATTGGCCTAATTCTGCTCTGCATGCATCATTTGGTGTTTTACATTGTACACAGAGGATATTTTTTGCAGTCTTCCGCATGCAGTCTCGATTTGGTGTTTATCCCATTTTGTGAGTTCATGGTTGGTGAGCAGAATCCATAGCTCACAACCATAAAGGGCTTCAATGACTTATTTAAGTATTTTTAGCCAGATCCTAATTGATAAGTCAAATTTGATGTTCCTTTGATGGAATGGAAGGCCGTTCTTGCCTTTTCTCTCAGATCGTTCACAGCTTCAAATCAAATCAAATCAAATTTGATTGGTCACATACACATGGTTAGCAGATATCCATGTGAGTGTAGTGAAATGCTTGTGCTTCTACTTCCGACAGTGCAGTAATATCTAACAAGTAATCCAACAATTCCCCAACAACTACCTAATACACACAAATCTAAAGGGATGAATAAGAATATGTACATATAAATATATAGATGAGTGATGGCCGAGCGGCACAGGCAAGATGCAATAGATGGTACAAGATAACAATCAGTATGTGGAGTGGCCACCAGCTGCATTAAGTACTGCAGTGCATCTCCTCCTCATGGACTGACCAGATAGCCAGTGCTGTGAGATGTTACCCCACTCTTCCACCAAGGCACCGGCAAGTTTGCGGACATTTCTGGGGGAATGGCCCTAGCCCTCACCCTCCAATCCAACAGGTCCCAGACGTGCCAATGGGATTGAGATCCGGGCTCTTCGCTGGCCATGGCAGAACACTGACATTCCTATGTCTTGCAGGAAATCACGCACAGAACGCAGTGGCACTGTCATGCTGGAGGGTCATTTCAGGATGAGGCTGCAGGGAGGGTACCACATGAGGGAGGAGGATGTCTTCCCTGTAACGCACAGCATTGAGATTGCCTGCAATGACAACAAGCTCAGTCCGATGATGCTGTGACACACTGCCCCAGACCATGACGGACCCTCCACTCCAAATCAATCCCGCTCCAGAGTACAGGCCTCGTGTGTAACGCTCATTCCTTCGATGATAAACGCGAATCCGACCATCACCCCTGGTGAAACAAAACCGCGACTTGTCAGTGAAGAGCACTTTTTGCCAGTCCTGTCTGGTCCAGTGACGGTGGTTTGTGCCCATAGGTGACGTTGTTACCGGTGATGTCTGGTGAGGACCTGCCTTACAACAGGCTACAAGCCCTCAGTCCAGCCTCTCAGCCTATTGCGCACCGTCTGAGCACTGATGGAGGGATTGTGCGTTCCTGGTGTAACTCGGGCAGTTGTTGTTGCCATCCTGTACCTGTCCTGCAGGTGTGATGTTCGGATGTACCGATCCTGTACAGGTGTTGCTACATGTGTCTGGCACTGCGTGGACGATCAGCTGTCCGTCCTGTCTCCCTGTAGCACTGGCTCAGGCGTCTCACAGTACGGACATTTCAATTATTGCCCTGGCCACATCTGCAGTCCTTCATGCTTCCTTGCAGCATGCCTAAGGCACGTTCACGCAGATAGCAGGTACCCTTGGCATCTTTCTTTGGATGTTTTTCAGAGTCAGTAGAAAGGCCTCTTTAGTGTCCTAAGTTTCATAACTGTGACCTTAATTGCCTACCGTCTGTAAAATGTTAGTGTCTTAGCTCCGTTCCACAGTTGCATGTTCATTAATTGTTATGGTTCATTGAACAAGCATGGGAAACAGTGTTTAAACCCTTTACAATGAAGATCTGTGAAGTTATTTGGATTTTACGAATTATCTTTGAAAGACAGTGTCCTGAAAAAGGACGTTTCTTTGGTGCTGAGTTTCTATAGTCTTAATTCATTCCTACTTAGATTTGTGTGTAATGGGTATATGTTGTGTAACTTGTTAGATATTACTGTGTTAGATATTACTTGTTAGATATTACTTTGTTAGATATTACTTGTTAGATATTGCTTGTTAGGATATTACTTGTTAGATATATACTTGTTAGCATATTGCTTGTTAGATATTGCTTGTTAGATATTACTTGTTAGATATTACTTGTTTAGATATTACTTGTTAGATTGCTTGTTATATTTACTTGTTAGATATTACTTGTTAGACTATTGCTTGTTAGATATTGCTTGTTAGATATTACTTGTTAGATATTACTTGTTAGATATTGCTTGTTAGATATTACTTGTTAGATATTACTTGTTGGATATTACTTGTTAGATATTACTTGTTAGATATTACTTGTTAGATATTACTTGTTAGATATTACTTGTTAGATATTAATTGTTAGATATTGCTTGTTAGATATTACTTGTTAGATATTAATTGTCCTGAAAAAGGGACAATTCTTTTTTTGCTTAGTCTACATATGAGATGAGTAATGTAAGATATGTAAACCTTATTAAAGTGGCATTGCTTAAAGTGACTAATATATTTCTATTTAGGCAGTAGCCTCTCTGAGCTAGTGATTGCTGTCTGATGGCCTTTAGATAGAAGCTGTTTTTCAGTCTGTCGGTCCCAGCTTTGATGCACCTGTACTGACCTCGCCTTCTGGATGGTAGCGGGGTGAACAGGCAGTGGTTCGGGTGGTTGTTGTCCTTGATGATATTTTTGGCCTTCCTGTGACATCGGGTGCTGTAGGTGTCCTGGAGGGCAGGTAGTTTACCCCCGGTGATGTGTTTTGCGTAACGCACCACCCTCTGGAGAGCCCTGCGGTTGTGGGCGGTGCAGTTGCCGTACCAGGCGTTGATACAGCCCGACAGGATGCTCTCAATTTCCCATCTGTAAAAATGCCACTCTACTTTATCCAATACTTACATTTTGCTTGTTTAATTGCCTTGTGGAGGGAGAAACTACACTTTTTACATTCAGCCATATTCCCAGTCCTCTTTCCATGGTTAAATACGATGGTTCGCGCTTTCAATCTTGCCCATCCATGGTTTTTGGTTAGGGTAGGTTCAAATAGTCACAGTGGGTACAACATCTCCTATACACTTCCTTATAAACTCACTCACCGTGTCAGCATATAGATCAATGTTATTCTCTGAGGCTGCCCAGAACATTTCCCAGTCCGTGAGATCAAAATAATCTTGAAGCATGGATTCCAATTGGTCAGACCAGTGTTAAATGGTTCTAGTCATTGGTACATCTTGTTTGAGTTTCTACCTATAGGACGGTAGGAGCAAGATGGAGTTGTGGTCGAATTGGCCGAAGGGAGGGCAAGGGAGGGCAAGGTAGGTTCTTGTATGCATTGTAGAAGTTAGAGTAGCAGTGATCCAGTGTATTGCCCGCTCGAGTGCTGCAATCAATATGCCGATAGAATTTAGGTAGCCTTTGTCTCAAATATGCCTTGTTAAAATCCCATGCTACAATAAATGCAGCCACAGGATATATGGTTTCCAGTTTACAAAGAGTCCAGTGTAGTTACTTGAGGACCAACGTGGTATCTGCTTGAGGGTGTATATACACAACTGTTACGATAACTGACGAGAATTCTCTTGGGAGACAATATGGTCGGCATTTGATTGTAAAGAATTCTAGGTCTGGTGAACAGAAGGACTTGAGTTCCTGTATGTTGTTATGGTTACACCATGAGTCGTTAATCATGCATACACCCCCGCCCCTCTTCTTCCCAGAGAGGTGTTTATTTCTGTCCGCGCAACGCATGAAGAAACCCGGTGGCTGTACCGACTCTGACAACATATCCCGAGAGAGCCATGTTTSCATGAACCAGAGAATGTTACYATCTCTAATGTCTTTCTGGAAGGCAACCCTTGCCCTAATTTCGTCCACCTTGATGTCTAGAGACTGGACATTGGCGAGAAGTATTCTCGGAAGCGGTGGGCGTTGTGCATGCCTTCAAAGCCTGACCAGGAGGCCACTCCGTATACCTCTCCTGCGGCAACGTTGTATTGGGTCGGCCTCTGGGATTAAATCCAATGTCCTGGGTGGTGGTCCGAACAATGGATCCGCTTCGGGATGGATTTTACATTGAGCTGATGTCTGACGTGCCGTTCCTTCTTTTTCTGTAGTGTATTTCTGTAATGTTTTAGTGATTCACCATAGTGAGGTCGAGTTCAACAATTTATTTCTTAGGTTTTTGCATTCTTCATCAAATCATTTGTCATTGTTTTAATTTGTCTTAGATTTTCTGTTTGATTTTTTATTTTTATTTTATAGGCAAGCTGAGAGGTCAAATGTACTGTTTAGGTTTTCTACTTCCATGTTTACACCTTCACTATTACAGTGAAACGTTTTGTCCGGGAAGTTATCTAAAAGGGATTGAATTTGTTGTTGCTTAATTGTTTCTTTTTCAGTATTCCACACTACTTTCCTTCCAMCTATAGCAATTCTTAATCAGTTCCTACCGTAGGAGTCCCCTCGAAGCCTACCATTGACTATGTACATACCCAGCGTGCAACAGAGCTGCAAGAGTTTTGACCCGTTTTTGTTGGTTATGTTACCGTAGTTGTGCCTAGGGGGTGTTATGAGGGAGGGAATGCTGTCACCTCCAGGTAGGTGTGTGCTGAGGGTGTCAGGTTCMTGTCCAGTTCTGGCATTTAGGTCGCCACAGAAATGATTGATTTCCCCCTCCAGGATGGAGAAGCTGTCTTCATTAAAGTATGGGGATTCTAGGGGGGGGGGACATAGGTACCATACAGAATGCCATTTTTCTCTGTTGAGATAATATATTTCTGAAAAATGTGCCACCCCCCTCTCTCTCTCTGCTCCCCCTGTCTCTC
>NW_019945866.1:23393-26119 GCF_002910315.2 Salvelinus sp. IW2-2015 | reverse complement strand
TTAGTTCAGTACGTCGGCCTCTTCATCAAGAGGTGTTTAGTTTCAGTACTACTCGCCTCTTCCATCAAAGAGGGTGTTTAGTTCAGTAATCGGCCTCTTCATCAAGAGGGTTTAGTTCAGTAATCGGACCTCTTCATCAAGAGGTGTTTAGTTCAGTACTCTGCCTCTTCATCAAGAGGTGTTTAGTTCAGTACTGCGGCCTCTTCATCAAGAGTGTTTAGTTCAGTACTCTGCCTCTTCATCAAGAGTGTTTAGTTCAATACTCGGCCTTTCATCAAGAGGTTGTTTAATTCAGTACTCTGTCTCTTTAATGAATTAACACTAGGCTATAACTCAAAAACAGCTTCCCTCACGTAACTACTACCAACCAATAAGTCCTCTCCCTAGTGAATCCACATTAATAAACTGTTACTGATCAACTACCTCACTATACTCTGGATGAGGCGTACAAATTGACCACATTTGGTTTCCCATTGAGATTGTTATGGGTAGGCTGTGTGATAATAATGTTGTGTGTGTGTCGTCTGTGTGTGTGTGTGGTCTCTTGAGGTGTTGTATGTTGTGTGTGTGGGTGTGTGTGGTGTGTGGGTGTGTGTGTGTGTGTGTGGTGATGCATCTAAATGTATGATTTAACAGTAAATATCCCCCAGCTATAGCCTTATAGACTTTAATGGAACCTGACGTTCTCTGCCTTGGTGAGACTGAAACCAATATAACCTGTAATACAGCTCTCCCTCCTCTCTCTCTCTCTCTCTCTCTCTCTCCTCTCTCTCTCTCTCCTCCTCTCTCTCTCTCTCTCTCTCTCTCTCTCTCTTCTCTCTCTCTCTCTCTCTCTCTCTCTCTCTCTCTCTCTCTCTCTCTCTCTCTCTCTCTCTCTCCCTCCCTCCTCCCTCCCTCCCTCCTCCTCCCTCCCTCTCTCCCTCTCCCTCTCTCTCCTCTCTCTCCTCTGTCTCTCTCTCTCTCATTCTGTATTCCAAACCACAACATATAAATGTCATCTAGATAATGGACACCCTTGCACATGTTGTGTGTGTGTGTGGGGTGGGGTGGGGGCATTGCAGAGGGAGAGATGCAGAGGCAGACGGAGAGAGGCAGGGGAGACTTAAGGGGTAAGAAAGCAGAAAGAGGAGAGCAGAGGGGAGGAAAGACAGAAGGGGAAGACATGGTTGGGATGAAACAGCGGGAGGGAGGGGGAGACATGGGAGATGGAGAGGAAGGGTGGCAGAGAGGGTGAGTGAGACGGGGAAGAGACAGAGGGGGAGAGACAGAGGGGATGGGGAGAGATGGGGGTATGGAGAGACAGAGGGTCACTATGGACCCTATTCCCTATGGGCCCTATTCACTATGGGCCTATTCACAATGGGCCCTATTCACTATGGGCCCTATTCACAAAGGGCCCTGTTCATAATGGGCCGTATTCACAATGGGCCCTATTCACAATGGGCCCTATTCACTATGGGCCCTATTCACTACGGGCCATATTCACTATAGGCCCTAATCTCAACGGGCCCTATTCACTATGGACCCTATTCACTATGGACCCTATTCACTATGGGCCCTATTCACAATGGGCCCTATTCACTATGGGCCCTATTCATGGGCCCTATTCACTACGGGCCCTATTCACTATGGACCCTATTCACTATGGGCCCTATTCACTATTGGCCCAGAAGGACCCTATTCACTATGAACCCTATTCCCTATGGGCCCTATTCACTATGGGCCCTATTCACTATGGGCCCTATTCACTATGGGCCCTATTCACTATGGGCCCTATTCACTATGGGCCCTATTCACTATTGGCCCATAGGGACCCTATTCACTATGAACCCTATTCCCTATGGGCCCTATTCACTATGGGCCCTATTCACTATGGACCCTATTCACTATGTGCCTATTCACTATGGACCCTATTCACTATGGGCCCTATTCACTATTGGCCCATAGGGACCCTATCCACTATGAACCCTATTCCCTATGGGCCCTATTCACTATGGGCCCTATTCACTATGGACCCTATTCACCTTGGACCCTATTCACTATGGGCCCTTTTCACAACGGACCCTATTCACTATGGGCCATATTCACTATGTGCCTATTCACTATGGACCCTATTCACTATGGGCACCATTCACTATGGGCCCTATTCACTATGGGCCCTATTCACTACGGGCCCTATTCACCACGGGCTCTATTCACTATGGGCCCTATTCACTATGGGATATTAAACATGCTTTACAGCGAAAGTTCTTCTGTACCATACAACTTTCAAAGCCAAGTACTTTCTTATAACATGCTTTCAAAGCCAAGTAAACCTTTGTAATAAAATGCTTTCAAAGGCAAGTACTTTCTGTATAAACATGCTTTCAAAGCCAAGTATTTCTGTATAAACATGCTTTCAAGACCAAGTACTTTCTCATATAAACATGCTTTCAAAAGCCAAGTACTTTCTGTATAAACATTGCTTTCAAGCCAAGTACTTTCTATATAAACATGCTTTCAAAGCACAAGTACTTTCTAGTATATAACATGCTTTCAAAGCCAGTATTTTATAATGAAACCATGTCTTTCAAGCAAGTACTTTCTGTATATTAAACATGCTTTCAAAGCCAAGTACTTTCTATATAAACATGCTTTCAAAGCCAAGTACTTTCTGTATAAACATGCTTTCAAGCCAAGTACTGTTCTATATAAACATGCTTTCAAAGCCAGTTACTTTCTATAAT
>NW_019945866.1:3680-11180 GCF_002910315.2 Salvelinus sp. IW2-2015 | reverse complement strand
GGGTTATACAGGGTTATACAGGGTTATACAGGACTATACAGGGTTATACACGGGCTATACAGGGTTATACAGGGTTATACAGGTACTATACAGGTTACAGTTATACAGGGTATCAGGGTTATACGGTTATACAGGGTTTGCAGGGTATACAGGGTTATACAGGGCTATACATGGTTATACAGGTTATACAGGACTATACATGGTTTATACAGGGCTTATACAGGGCTATCAGGGTTATACAGGTTTATACAGGTTTACTGCAGGTTTTACAGGTTTAGCGGGTTATACAGGGTTACACAATTATACAGGGCTATACAGGTGTCGTGTCTTCGCTATGCTGGATTAAGGGATATGACATGCTATTCTATAAAATCCTTTCTCTGTAATTAATTTTACCTGATTGAGTTAATCATGTAAATGTAATTAACTAGAAAGTCGGGCACCACGAAAGATTGTTTATAGAGCTGTTTATCTTCCGAATAACTCTTAAAGACCTAGTAATATTTTACATCAATAGCAGTCAATATTATCGATCACTTATTTCAGTCTCATCTTAAAGTTGTAAATTCTTGGTTATCTTCACGAACCCTGGCTAACAAGTTGAATCAGCAATACAACATTGGGTTAATTATTTATTTACTAAATATCAAACAAATTTATTTACCTAACTAATCACACAGAATTACATATACCAGAATGAATCATACCTTGATTACAAATTATGTCATGAAGAAATGTCCCTAGCGGACCTAACAGATGTGACGGCTGGTTACACAAAGAAGGGGGTTGGGTTTTGAGTGAAAGAGCGGGAAGATTTGAGGAACAAAGGGAGACGCCATGCTATCGTAAATACAGTATCTTATGCATTCTAAATTACCGCCCATTTGAAAAGGAAAATGCAATAAATATTTACTCTGAGCTGCGCTTCGGTAGGTTGGTCGTAGATGTTGGCCAACAGAGATCTTCCTGTCCTCGGAAGAATGTCACTGGTGGTAATTTGGATACGTTGTAGTATCGTCGTTGTGTGGTAGACGGGATAGGTCGTCCATCCTTTCCTAGCCCACGTTTACAGCTGCTGTTGCTAACTCTACGGCTAGGATGTTTCACTTCTTTAGTGAATAAGAGTTCAAAGTTCATACCATTCACAACCAAAGCTCACGCTGAGGTTGGCTTAGTTTTGTAGTTGACATTTTAGTCCTTTTCAACGTATGGACCGTCGTCCTATCGTCCTCGGAACAGGAGGTTACATTTTCGTCAAGGGCTTATATAGTGGAGGATGTGTTTCATAGTTTATAACCCATGTCTCTTCACAGGGGCGGGCCACTGATTGAGCAGAGCTCGAACCCAGTTCTCTCATTTGGAAGCTAAAATTACATTTCATCTTTTCACAAATAGTGTCATATTTAAACATTTAAATTGCACAACAATTCCATGTGAATCTGATTACTGTAATGTGTAGACTTTCCCAGATACAGTTTATGTCGTCCTGTCATCAGTCATAATGTCTCAGATGACAACCGAACTGACATCATATTCATTAAGTACCAACGCAAATTTTACACTGGTTGGATTACCGAAATATGGTTCCTTTCCCCCCACCGTTTGATGTTCCCAGACACTCTATGTTTAACAAAGGCTATTCAAGAGTCCTTCAGTAGAGTCGAGAGAGAGAGGGGAGAAGGGTATTTATAGGGGGGGGGGGGGTCATTAACCTTACCCACAGGCCGACGTCATGACACAGGGTTATACAGGGTTATATGGTAGTATTGTTGGCTAGTGGAGTCAGTAGGTAGTCTGTTGTTATACCTCATGAAGCACAAATATATTACTGTGTGTGAGTGTGTTTGTGCGTGTGGCTAGGCGCTGACCTAACATAATCGCAAGGTGTGCTGTTGCCGTAAGGCCTTTTTTGAAATCAGACACTGTGGTTGGATTAACAAGAAGTTTATCTTTAAAATGGTGTATAATACTTGTATGTTTGAGGAATTTTAATTATGAGATTTCTGTTGTTTGAATTTGGCGCCCTGCAATTTCACTGGCTGTTGGCGAGGTATCCCAGAGAGGTTAACTTTTCTAGGACACACATTCCGCTAGCGGAACCCCTGACAACATTCCGCTGAAAAGGCAGCGCGGGAAATTCAAAAATATTTTTTAGAAATATGTAACTTTCATACATTAACAAGTCCAATACAGCAAATGAAAGATAAACATCTTGTTAATCTACCCATCGTGTCCGATTTAAAAAATGCTTTACAGCGAAAACACAACATATGATTATGTTAGATCACCACCAAGTTCAATAAACACACAGCCATTTTCCCAGCCAAAGAGAGGAGTCACAAAAACAGAAATAGAGATAAAATTAATCACTAACCTTTGATGATCTTCATCAGATGACACATAGGACATCATGTTACACAATACATGTATTTTTGTTCGATAATGTGCATATTTATATCCATAAATCTTAGTTTACATTGGCGCCATGTTCAGAAATGCCTCCAAAATATCCTGAGAAATTGCAGAGGGCCACGTCAAATAACAGAGTTACTCATCATAAACTTTGATGAAAGATACATGTTTTACATATAATTAAAGATACACTTGTTCTTAATGCAACCGCTGTGTCAGATTTCAAAATAACTTTACGGGAAAAGCACAATATGCAATAATCTGAGACGGCGCTCAAATATAAATAACAATTCTCCTCCATGTTGGAGTCAACCGAAATACGAAATTACATCATAAATATTCCCTTACCTTTGATTATCTTCATCAGAATGCATTCCGAGGAATCCTAGTTAGACAATAAATTGTTGTTTTGTTCGATAATGTCAATTATTTATGTCCAAATAGCTACTTTTGCTAGCGCGTTCAGTACACATATCCAAACGCTCGTGCAACTCACGCATAACGTCGGACGAAAACTTCAAAAAGTTATATCACAGGTCGAATAAACTTGTCAAACTAAGCAGATAATCAATCTTCAGGATGTTGTTATCATATAGATCCAATAACGTTCCAACCAGAGCATTCCTTCTTGTCTACATCATAGTATAAACTTCATTCAACGTTCTACCGACTGTTGACATCTAGTGGAAGGCGTAGGAAGTGCAAACAAATCCATATCTTCCTGGGATTTGAATAGACGATGAGTAGAAAAAACACCAGCCTCAGAATTTCCACTTCCTGTTTGGAAGTTTGCCTGCCATATGAGTTCTGTTATACTCACAGACATAATTCAAACCGTTTTAGAAACTTCAGAGTGTTTTTCTATCCAATAGTAATCATAATATGCATATATTAGCATCTGGGACAGAGTAGGAGGCAGTTCACCCAAAGTGAAAATGCTGCCCCCTATCCCTAAAAAGTTAAACATTTTTGGCAATTTAGCTAGCTAGCTTGCAGTTGCTAGCTAATTTATCCTGGGATATAAACATTGGCTTGTTATTTTACCTGAAATGCACAAGGTCCTCTACTCCGACAATTAATCCACACATAAAACGGTCAACCGAATCGTTCTAGTCATCTCTCCTTCCTTCCAGCCTTTTTCTTCTTTGGACTTTATATGGCGATTGGCATCTACACTTTCATAGTATTACCACGACGACCGACCGACCTCATTTCGTCTTTCATTCACCCATGTGGGTATAACCAATGAGGAGATGGAACGTGGGTATCTCCTTCTACAAACCAATGAGGAGATGGGAGAGGCAGGACTTGTACAGCGTTCAGCGTCACAAATAGAACTGACTTCTATTTTAGTGCTTGGCAACGCAGACGCTCGTTGGCTCGCGCGAGTAGTGTGGGTGCAATGATTTAACAATATGTATGTGTAAATGTATTTTGCGGTATGGTCAGGCAGGGGGGGTTGACATATGGAATTGTTTTAAGATGTTCATACTATGGATCATTTAGTTAGGTATAAACATATTTTGTAATTATTTGATATTGATTTTGGCCTTTACTACTATAGTCCATAGAAACACATTGAATAACTCATTCATTAATGTCAAAACAGACAGTCAAAAAATACATCATAAGAAACAAGGTTTTGAATTGTCTAGGAGATATAAGAAAGCTCAGTATATATATATATATATATATATATATATATATTACTTTTATATATATACTGTATATATATATATTACTTTTATATATATACTGTATATATATATATATTAATTTTATATATATCTGTATATATATATTACTTTTGTATATTATCTGTATTATATATATGTTACTTTATATATATACTGTGTATATATATAATATTTTATTATATATGTAATATATATATTTACTTTTTTATAATACTGTAATATATATATTTACTTTTATATATATACTGTATATATATATTACTTTATTGATATATACATGTATATTATATTATTATATATACTTATATATATATATATATTACTTTTAATATATATAACTGTATATTTATTAATTTTTTGTATATATAAATGTATACAGTGGGGCAAAAAAAGTATTTAGTCAGCCACCAATTGTGCAAGTTCTCCCACTTAAAAAGATGAGAGAGGCCTGTAATTTTCATCATAGGTACACTTCAACTATGACAGACAAAAGAGAAGAAAAAAATCCTGAAAATCACATTGTAGGATTTTTTATGAATTTATTTGCAAATTATGGTGGAAAATAAGTATTTGGTCAATAACAAAAGTTTATCTCAATACTTTGTTATATACCCTTTGTTGGCAATGACAGAGTCAAACGTTTTCTGTAAGTCTTCACAACGTTTTCACACACTGTTGCTGGTATTTTGGCCTATTCCTCCATGCAGATCTCCTCTAGAGCAGTGATGTTTTGGGGCTGTTGCTGGGCAACACGGACTTTCAACTCCCTCCAAAGATTTTCTATGGGGTTGAGATCTGGAGACTGGCTAGGCCACTCCAGGACCTTGAAATGCTTCTTACGAAGCACTCCTTCATTTCCCGGGCGGTGTGTTTGGGATCATTGTCATGCTGAAAGACCCAGCCACGTTTCATCTTCAATGCCTTGCTGATGGAAGGAGGTTTTCACTCAAAATCTCACGATACATGCCCCATTCATTCTTTCCTTTACACGGATCAGTCGTCCTGGTCCCTTTGCAGAAAAACAGCCCAAAGCATGATGTTTCCACCCCCATGCTTCACAGTAGGTATGGTGTTTCTTTGGATGCACTCAGCATTCTTTGTCCTCCAAACACGACGAGTTGAGTTTTTACCATTTTTTTTTATTTTGGTTTCATCTGACCATATGACATTCTCCCAATCTTCTTCTGGATCATCCAAATGCTCTCTAGCAAACTTCAGACGGGTCTGGACATGTACTGCTTAAGCAGGGGGACACATCTGGCACTGCAGGATTTGAGTCCTGGCGCGTAGTGTGTTACTGATGGTAGCTTTGTTACTTGGTCCAGCTCTCTGCAGGTCATTCACTAGGTCCCCCGTGTGGTTCTGGGATTTTTGCTCCACCGTTCTTGTGATCATTTGACCCCACGGGTGAGATCTTGCGTGGAGCCCCAGATCGAGGGAGATTATCAGTGGTCTTGTATGTCTTCCATTTCCTAATAAGTGCTCCACAGTTTGTTTCTTCAAACCAAGCTGCTTACCTATTGCAGATTCAGTCTTCCCAGCCTGGTGTAGGTCTACAATTTTGTTTCTGGTGTCTTTTGACAGCTCTTTGGTCTTGGCCATAGTGGAGTTGGAGTGTGACTGTTTGAGGTTGTGGACAGGTGTCTTTTATACTGATAACAAGTTCAAACAGGTGCCATTAATACAGGTAACGAGTGGAGGACAGAGGAGCCTCTTAAAGAAGAAGTTACAGGTCTGTGAGACCAGAAATCTTGCTTGTTTGTTATTGACCAAATACTTATTTTCCACCATATTTGCAAATAAATTCATTAAAAATCCTACATGTGATTTCTGGATTTTTTTTCTTCATTTGTTCTGTCACAGTTGAAGTGTACCTATGATGAAAATTACAGCCTCTCTCATTTTTTAAGTGGGAGAACTTGCACAATTGGTGGCTGACTAAATACTTTTTTGCCCCATGTATATATATATATACTTTTATATATACTGTATATATATATATATTATATATATAATAATATATTATTATAAATATATATATAATATATATATATATAATATATATATATATATATATATATTATTTATATTACTTATATATATATATATTACTTTATAATATATATACTGTATATATATATATATATATATATATATATATATATATATATATATATACTGTATATATAGATATATATATTAAACACATATTTAACAACTTTTTGGGTTAGGCACAAAACTACCTTCATATTTCCATTTGTGTTTTTTTAACAGTACCGGATACCGTCAGATGAGTCCTGTGATACTTGTGGGGTTTGTAGGGTACAACTGAGGACACCATCGTGTTCGTGAAAGTCTCCCCTTTACATTGAGAGGTTCGACCTACAGTAGCTTGTAGGTCAAACCACTCGCACACTACAGACTTTTTCAAAAGTAATGTCAAATATAAAAGGAATATCATGTCATTTTTATAGGGAATATCACGTCATTTATATAGGGAATATCATGTCATTTATATAGGGAATATCATGTCATTTATATAGGGAATATTATGCCATTTATATAGGGAATATCATGCCAGTTATGTAGGAAATATCATGTCATTTATATAGGGAATATCATGTCATTTATATTTTTTATTTCACCTTTATTTAGCCAGGTAAGGAACATCATGTCATTTGGACACTGTGTTAACTGACCTCCTGACGAGCTTCAATGCCATACAACTCTCCTTCCGTGGCCTCCAACTGCTCTTAAATACAAGTCTAACTAAATGCATGCTCTTCAACCGATCGCTGCCCGCACCCGCCCGCTCATCTAGCATCTTCCCGTCCATCTACCCTGGACGGTTCTGACTTAGAATATGTGGACAACTATAAATACCTAGGTGTCTGGTTAGACTGTAAACTCTCCATCCAGATTCACATTAAGCATTTCCAATCCAAAATTACATCTAGAATCGGCTTCCTATTTCGCAACAAAGCATCCTTCACTCATGTTGCCAAACATGCCTTCGTAAAACTGACTATCCTACCGATCCTTGACTTCGGCGATGTCGTTTTTCACAGTGCCATCCGTTTTGTCACCAAAGCCCCATATACTACCCACCACTGCGACCTGTATGCTCTCGTTGGCTAGCCCTCGCATAATTTTCATCGCCAAACCCACTGGCTTCAGGTCATCTATAAGTCTTTGCTAGGTAAAGCCACGCCTTATCTCAGCTCACTGGTCACCATAGCAGCACCCACCCGTAGCACGCGCTCCAGCAGGTATATTTCACTGGTCATCCCCAAAGCCAACTCCTCCTTTGGCTGCCTTTCCTTCCAGTTCTCTGCTGCCAATGACTGGAACGAATTGCAAAAATCACTGAAGCTGGAGACTCATATCTCCC
>NW_019945866.1:1850-2570 GCF_002910315.2 Salvelinus sp. IW2-2015 | reverse complement strand
GCTTGTTTATTCCATGTGTAACTCTGTGTTGTTGTTTGTGTCGAACTGCTTTGCTTTATCTTGGCCAGGTCGCAGTTGTAAATGAGAACTTGTTCTCAACTAGCCTACCTGGTTAAATAAAGGTAAAATAAAAAAATAAAACATAATAAAATACATTTGGGGATGCTAATGTTCTCTGGATGCGATAGGGACGACCTATAGGAGGTGAATCACACCGACGCGGAGAGAGACTGCTGCGTATGGATTTTCTCTTAACAGTACAGTTTTTAATATTGCTTTGGTGCATTTTCCACAAGTTTTTGGTACATTTTCACTGCTCTTAGTACAAAACGTTGTATATTTTCAATTGACTAAATACAGTACACAAAATCATACCAAAAATCATACGGTCACTTTTTCACAAATCTTAATCAGTATTTCATCTATACTGAACAAAAATACGAAAGCAACGTGCAACAATTTCAAAGATTTCACTGAGTTACAGTTCATATAAGGAAATCAGTCAATTTAAACAAATTCATTATGCTCTAATCTACAGATTTCACATGACTGGGTAGAGGTGCAGCCATGGGTGGTCCTGGGAGGGCATAGGCCCACCCACTGGGGGAGCCAGGCCCAGCCAATCAGGCCAATACTGTACTGTAATACCTTAATATAGGCCAATACTGTACTGTAATACCTTAATATAGGCCAATACTGTACTGTAATACCTTAATATAG
>NW_019945866.1:0-1395 GCF_002910315.2 Salvelinus sp. IW2-2015 | reverse complement strand
TTAATATAGGCCAATACTGTACTGTAATACCTTAATATAGGCCAATACAGTACATATAAATACAGTACACAAAATAACTACTGCAATACCGTAATAAAGGCCAACACAGTACTGTAAGACAGTAATATAGGAAAATATAGTACTGTAATACTGTAATATAGGCCAGTACCATAATGTAATATAGGCAAATACAGTACTGTAATACTGTAATATATGCCAATACAGTACAGTAATACCTTAATATAGGCCGATATAGTACCGTAATACTGCAATATAAGCCAATACGGTACTGTAATACCACACATTTTGGTATGTGACCCCGATGGGAATCAAACCCACAACTCTGGTGTTGCTAGTGCCATGCTGTTATGAACTGAGCCGCGTACAGAAGCACTACAATACATACAGTATGTACAATACAATACAATACTTTATAATACAATACATGATTACAATACAGGTGGAACATGTATGATTGCCATCCCCATGAGCATACCACCCTCCTTCAGGCCATGGACGAGGCATGCAATGATTTCAATCCAGGCGTACGTCAGGCTTGGATTCGCCGTGCCAAACGTTTTTTCCCCAGGTGCATGACCAACGAGGACATTTGCTGCAATTTTGATGAGAACCTACGGCCAAATGCTCCAGACAGGCTTGATGTTAACTATTGCCTGCTATCCCATGTTTCGTTCATTTCTTCCATTTGAAAGATGTCTTGAATGATCACAGCTTTGATCACACATGGGAAAGAAATTATGGAAATATGATGTTCAGTCAATTTTACTGGGAAGTGTAATCTTTTTTTTTGCCTAACGTGAAAACAGCTTTGTGGGTACTATGGTGTGGAACGTTGAGCTGTAGTCAATGAACAGCATTCTCACATAGGATTCAAAGGGCCATTTTGAAACATGTACCGTATATTATATTTTCTACGCTGTTTGATTGTTGTCAAAATAACTACATTGAGAATATATAAGAATGTTTTGTTTGGTGATTAAACGAATGTACTCATTATATTTCACAGTGAACGAGAGAGTTTGGATAATATGTTTTGTGGTGAAAGATGTCTACAAACAAAATGAATAAACAATAAAAGGTTTTACATGTAACACTGGCTGCGTTACCAGTGTTACCAGTTTGGAGTTTTGTACTAAAAGTTTAAAAAAATCACCACATTCAGCCAGCTGGCCTCCACAGACTGCCAGTGGGCCTCCACAGACTGCCAACGGGCCTTCACAGACTGCCAGTGGGCCTCCACAGACTGCCAACGGGCCTTCACAGACTGCCAGCTGGCCTCCACAGACTGCCAGCAGGCCTCCACAGACTGCCAGTGGGCCTCCACAGACTGCCAGTGGGCCTCCACAGACTGCCTGCAGGCCTCCACAGACTGCC
>NW_019945865.1:56580-58826 GCF_002910315.2 Salvelinus sp. IW2-2015 | reverse complement strand
AAATTTATTTGTAATAATGACAATTACAACAATACTGAATGAACACCTATTTTAACTTAATATAATACATCAATAAAATCAATTTAGCCTCAAATAAATAATGAAACATGTTCAATTAGGTTTAAATAATGCAAAAACAAAGTGTTGAGAAGAAAGTAAAAGTGTAATATGTGCCATGTAAGATAGCTAACGTTTAAGTTCCTTGCTCAGAACATGAGCAAGCTGGTGGTTCCTTTTAACATGAGTCTTCAATATTCCCAGGTAAGAAGTTTTAGGTTGTAGTTATTATAGGAATTATAGGACTATTTCTCTCTATACGATTTGTATTTCATATACCTTTGACTATTGGATGTTCTTATAGGCACTTTAGTATTGCCAGTGTAACAGTATAGCTTCCATCCCTCTCCTCGCTCCTACCTGGGCTCGAATCAGGAACACATCGACAACAGCCACCCTTGAAGCAGCGTTACCCATCGCTCCACAAAAGCCGCGGCCCTTGCAGAGCAAGGGGAACAACCACTCCAAGTCTCAGAGCGAGTGACGTTTGAAACGATATTTGCACGCACCCCGCTAACTAGCTAGCCATTTCTCATCGGTTACACCAGCTTAATCTCGGGAGTTGATAGGCTTGAAGTCATAAACAGCGCAATGCTTGAATCACAACGAAGAACTGCTTGCAAAACGCACGAAAGTGCTGTTTGAATGAATGCTTACGAGCCTGCTGGTGTCTACCACCACTCAGTCAGACTGCTCTATCAAATCATAGACTTAATTATAACATAATAACACACAGAAATACGAGCCTTAGGTCATTAATATGGTCGAATCCGGAAACTATCATCTCGAAAACAAGACGTTTATTCTTTCAGTGAAATACGGAACCGTTCCGTATTTTATCTAACGGGGGCATGCATAAGTCTAAATATTCCTGTTACATTGCACAACCTTCAATGTTATGTCATATTTACGTAAAATTCTGGCAAATTAGTTTGCAAAGAGCCAGGCGGCCCAAACTGTTGCATATACTCTGACTCTGCGTGCAATGAACGCAAGAGAAGTGACACAATTTCACCTGGTTAATATTGCCTGCTAACCTGGATTTCTTTTAGCTAAATATGCAGGTTTAAAAATACATACTTCTGTGTATTGATTTTAAGAAAGGCATTGATGTTTATGGTTAGGTTTTTCGCGAATGCGCACCGCATCGATTATATGCAATGCAAGACACGCTAGATAAACTAGTAATATCATCAACCATGTGTAGTTATAACTAGTGATTATGATTGATTGATTGTTTTTTTATAAGATAAGTTTAATGCTAGCTAGCAACTTACCTTGGCTTCTTACTGCATTCGCGTAACAGCCAGGCTCCTCGTGAGGCAGGTGGTTAGAGCGTTGGACTAGTTAACCGTAAGGTTGCAAGATTGAATCCCTGAGCTGACAAGGTAAAATCTGTCGTTCTGCCCCTGAACAAGGCAGTTAACCCACTGTGCCTAGGCCGTCATTGAAAATAAGAATGAAAATAAGAATATATATATAAAAAATAAATCGGCAAAATCGGCGTTCAAAAATACCGATTTGCGATTGTTATGAAAACTTGAAATCGGCCATTCCAATTAATCGGTCGACTACTAGTACAGATTCACCAAACACACACACACACCGTGAACATATATTTAAAGGAATGCGGACACACACACAGACAGACCCATAGCGTGTCTTACATGTTGGAAATAGAATATAGGGAGGTGGACCGGGTGTTTGAGGAGCTGAGCCGGTCAGAAACCGGAATTATTACTTTATGACAAAGCTTTACATTAAGTCACTCCATTACTGAGCAGATACTCGTAGTCACAACAATACTGCCGCAATGTTCATTACAGTTACTCACTTCATCCCAGCTTATAAAACCATCCATTTAATTTACTTTACTGTTAACTTGGTCAGTCCCATCACATCAGTAGTGTTCTACATCATGCCTGTAAATAACAGCTGACCGCACTGTATCGCCCTATACGCCACAATATCAATTGTTGTCACCCATAAGAGTGTTTTTCATTGTGTGTGTTTCTGCCTTGTCCAATGAGCTCCCATACAAGGTTGGCGTCTGCTTATGTGTGTTTTTTGTCTCTCACTCTGCTTACTCTACTCTGTAGACTCAGTGTGTCCTCTGCTCTGACCCATTGCGAGTTCGTGTGTGTGGGCTGTTTCTCTCTCTACAAAAGAAAGCAGTCTGTCAGTGGTTT
>NW_019945865.1:53437-55977 GCF_002910315.2 Salvelinus sp. IW2-2015 | reverse complement strand
GACCTCAGAAAAATAAATTGTAGACTTCCACAAGTCTGGTTCATCCTTTGGAGGCAATTTTCAAATCCTTGAAGTGACCCACGTTCAGCTATACAAACAATAGTACGTCAAGTATAAACACCAGTGGACCACGCAGCCGTCATTACCGCTCAGGAAGGAGACGCGTCGGTCTTCTCCTAGAAGATGAACGTACTTTGGTGCGAAAAGTTGACAATTCAATCCCAATACAACAGCAAAAGGAAACCTTGTGGAAGATAATGGAGGAAACGGTTACAAAAGTATCTATCCACAGTTAAAATGAGTCCTATATCGACATAACCTGAAAGGCCGCTCAGCAAGGAAGAAGCCACTGTCTCAGAAACCCGCCGATTAAAAAACCAGACTACCGTTTGCCACTTGCACATGGGGACAAAGATCGTTACTTTTGGAGAAAGTTCTCTTGGTCTGATGAAACAAAAATAGAACTGTTTTGGCCATCATGACCATCGTTATGTTTGGAGGAAAGGGGGAAGCTTGCAAGTCGAAGAACACCATCCCAACTCTGAAGCACGTGGGTGGCAGCCTCATGTTGTGGGGTGCTTTGCTGCAGGAGGGACTGGTGCACTTCACAAAAATAGATGGCATCATGAGCAAGGAAAATTATGTGGATATATTGAAGCAACATCTCAGGAAGTTAAAGCTTGGTCGCAATGGTTCTTCCAAATGGACAAATGACCTCAAGCATACCTTCCAAAGTTGTGGCAAAATGGCTTAAGGACACAAAGTCAGGTATTGGAGTGGCCATCACAAAGCCCTGACTAATCCAAAGTAGTATGAAAAGGATGGCTTTCGTGGGTAATGACACTGAAAAAGCGCGCTATGTGAGGCAAAAGGAGGGGGGACTAAAAGCGTGTAGGAAGAGGCAACAATCTGACTCAGGTACACCAGTACTGTCAGGAGGAATGGGCAAAAAATCACCCAACTTATTGTGGGAAGCTTGTGAAGGCTACCCGAAAATCAAGGTATTGATGTTTAACCAAGATAACAATTTAAAAGCAAATGCTACCAAATACTAATTGAGTGTATGTAAACTTCTGACCCACTGGGAATGTGATAAAAAATAAAGCTGAAATATAATCATTCTCTTCCACTATTATTCTGACATTTCACATTATTAAATAAAGTGGTGATCCTAACTGACCTAAGACAGGGAATTTTTACTAGGATAAAATTCAGGAATTGTGAAAAACTGAGTTTAAAATGTATTTGGCTAAGTGTATGTAAACTTCGACTCAAACTGTATTATATATATAGTTTAACAGAACACAAACACACACACACACACACCCTCTCGCTCTCTGTGTCCAGTGCGGAGGTGGCCTCGTCCAGCAGCAGGACTTTGGGGTTGCGGAGGATGGCTCTGGCAATGGCTATACGCTGCTTCTGTCCTCCTGACAACTGGGTCCCCTTGTCACCAGCTTGGGTGTCATACTTCTACTCAGAGAGATGGAGGGAAGAGGAGATGGAGGGAAAGAAAGAGGTTATCCTCGTCATCTCACACATGACATAACTCCTAGGGCTGGTTTTACGGACACAGATTAAGGCCGGGATTCAATTTACGATTGAGCTGACATGCGCAGCGTCTCCCATGAAGGCGATCTCCGTGAACATCTGGGGAAAATGGATTAGAAAGGCGTATTGTTGGCTGTGTAGTGCTCTGTGCCTATAATGCGCCTTGCATCGAATCCCAGCCTAAAACTAGCCTGRGACTAACACACGTAGGCCATTTAAAATCTATTTTTAGTCTGGGACTAGGCTTAATCTGTGTGTGAAACCAGCTCATAACCTCTTTCAGTCCTACAGGTGGTAAGCCCTCAGAGTGAAAGACAGTTCACCCTTAYACAGGGAACAGCACTAAGACGRCATTACTCCAGTAATGACCTGCAGTGTTTTCTCTGGCACGGCATCTGAGAGAAGCTGATACCACTATCAGTCTGTCTGTGGTTATCTGACCATGCAGCCACTATTAGGGTATTGGTGCTGATGTAGAGATCTCAAGAAACCAAACTTACAAAAGCAGAAGATGCTTACAGTAGTATTAGCAGTAGCGGTAGTAGAAGTAGTAGTAGTAGTAGTAGTAGTATTGGTGACAGTAGTAGTATTAGTGACAGTAGTAGTACAGTAGTATTGGTGACAGTAGTAGCAATAGTAGTAGTAGTAGTAGTATTGGTGACAGTAGTAGCAATAGTAGTAGTGGTGACAGTAGTAGTAGTAGTAGTAGTAGTAATAGTAGTAGTAGTAGTAATAGTAGTAGTAGTATTGGTGACAGTAGTAGTAGTGGTGACAGTAGTAGTAGTAGTGGTGGTAACAGTAGTAGTAGTAGTAGTGGTAGTAGTAATAGTAGTAGTAGTATTGGTGACAGTAGTAGTAGTAGTGGTGACAGTAGTAGTATTGGTGGTAGTAGTAGTAGTGGTGACAGTAGTAGTATTAGTGTGTACCTGAGGCAGGTCGTCTATGAAGCTGTGTATGTTGGCAGCTTTAGCAGCACTCTGGATCTCCTC
>NW_019945865.1:46087-52267 GCF_002910315.2 Salvelinus sp. IW2-2015 | reverse complement strand
GCTTGGCCATGGCAGTATGGTGAACAGGGAAGTACAGGTTGGGTTGAGCCGCACCCTTGGGGGCCCCAGTGTTGAGGATCAGTGGGTGAGGTGATGTTACCTACCTAAGCACGCCTCCAACTCAATTATCAAGTTTGCAGACTACACAACCGTAGTAGGCCTGATTACCAAACGATGACGAGACAGCCTACAGGGAGTAGGTGATGGCTCTGCAAGTGTGGTGCCTGGAAAACAACCTCTCACTCAATGTCAACAAAACAAAGGAGATGATTATGGACTTCAGGAATCAGCAGAGGGTGCACCACCCTATCTACATCGACAGGACCGCAGTGGAGAAGGTGGAAAGCTTCAAGTTCCTTGGCGTACACATCACTGACAAACTGAAATGGACCACCCACACAGACAGTGTGGTGAAGAAGGCACAACAGAGCCTTTGGCTTGTCACCTAAAACCCTCACACATTTTTACAGATGCACAATTGAAAGCATCCGGTCATACTGTATCTCAGCCTGGTACGGTAACTTCACCGCCCGCAACCACAAGGCTCTCCAGAGGGTGTGGTCTGCCCAACACATTACCGGGAGCAAACTACCCGCCCTCTAGGACACCTACAGCACCCGATGTCACAGGAAGGCCAAAAAGATCATCAAGGACATCAACCACCCGAGCCACTGCCTGTTCACCCCGCTATCATCCAGAAGGTGAGGTCAGTACAGGTGCATCAAAGCTGGGACCGAGAGACTGAAAAACAGCTTCTATCTCAAGGCCATCAGACTGTTAAACAGCCATCACTAGCACATTAGAGGCTACTGCCTATAGGCATAGACTAGGAATCACTGGCCACTTTAAGGAATGGAACACTACTCACTTTAATAATGGTTACATATCTTGCATTACTCATCTCATATGTATATACTGTATTCTATACTATTCTACGGTATCTCGTTCACTTAATAATGGTTACATATCTTGCACTACTCATCTCATATGTATATTCTGTTTTCTATACTATTCTACTGTATCTTAGTCCGTTCCGCTCTGACATCGCTCGTCTGTATGTATATAGTCTTAATTCATTCCTACTTAGATTTGTGTGTATTGGGTATATGTTGTGCAATTTGTTAGATATTACTTGTTAGATATTACTGCACTGTCAGAGCTAGAAGCACAAGTGTTTTGCTACACCCGCAATAACATCTGCCAATCACGTGTTTGTGACCAATACAATTCGATTTGATTTGATTTGATACTGGAGTGATGACACCTCGAGGTGTGTGTGTACTGTGTTTGTGGCTTGAGCGTTTTGTTTGAACCAGCCTTCCCTGCTGCGTTCTGTGAAAGTCGACATCTGTTGATGGGTACATACTGTAGGGGGGCTGGTGTTACATCCGTAAGAGTCCTATGATGGGGAAGAGTTGCAGTGAGTCATCTGTTATGGAGGGCTACATGACAGCACCAAACGGTATGTCTGACAGGCAAGAAATGGGCTCGTCAACACTCCCTGTTAGGACTGGTGCTGAGGAAATATGGAACAAAAACACACACACACACACACACACACACCACACACACACACACACACACACACACACAACTATCACACACACACACACACACACACACACACAACCACACACACACACACCACACACACACACACACACACACACCACACACACACGCCACACACACACACACACACACACACACACACACCACACAGACACGTACACTGGTATAGTGGTGTGTTGGCATTGTACATGTTTGGTGTTGTAGATTTGTAGTGGTGTCGTAATGTTATACTGATGTACGTGTGTGTTTTATGATTTCTTATGTGCCTCAAATGTGTTTGGAACCCAGGAAGAGGTAGCTGCAGCCTTGGGCAACTGTTAATGCATCCCTAATAAAATATTACTGAATACTCAACACAAAACAAATAAATTCATTAATTACATCTCATCAGATTAGACAACGATGGGTGTTTGATTTCAATCACTGCTTATAGTTCATCACCATACTGTATGAGTCACATATGAGTCACGTAATTAAAAATGTTCACACCAATTTAGAACTGCGCTTTGTCCTTGTTCCAAGCTGTTCTTGGAAAGTATTTCACTCTCTAATTGCTTAACTGCTAACATCTGACATACTATTTTAAGCAAATGTATCTAAAGGCTTATGGTTAAGGATTCTGACATTTGGGTTGTATTGTGTATCTTTCGGAAGTAAGGGAAGGATATTCAAATAGGTAACTGAAAATTCAAGGATATTTTCCATTTTCTGCCATGGCTGTAATGCATCTCTTAACCACTGTGCTGAAATGGAAAATGACTTGAGGGTTGGTGACCCGGGTGTGTGTGGTGTGTGGTGTGTGTGTGTGTGGTGTGTGTGTGTGTGTGGGTGTGTGTTGTGTGTGTGTGTGTGTGTGTGTGTGTGTGTGTGTGTGTGGTGTGTGTGTGGTGTGTGTCGTGTGGTGTGTGTGTGTGTGTGTGGTGTGTGTGTGCTGTGTGTGTGGTGGTGTGTGCTGTGGTGTGTGTGTGTGTCGCTGTGTGTGTGTGTGTGTGTGTGTGTGTGTGTGGTGTGTTGGTGTGTGGTGTGTGTGTGTGTGTGTGTGTGTGTGTGTGTGTGTGTGTGGTGTGTGTGTGTGTGTGTGTGTGTGTGTGTGTGTGTGTGTGTGTGGGTGTGTGTGTGTGTTGTGTTGTGTTGTCGTGCTTGTGCCACACATATCAGATAGAGTTCATATGAATGGGTGAGGGTGCAATGTGTCGCTCAAGGGAAATTAAAAGTTTCTTTCCTCCCTGGATATACATTAATCCCCATCTAGATTCTAGAATCATAAGACATTTTCTGTCCTGAGAATAAATTCATCTTTCCACGTTTTCCACTCAAACCGCGGAGAGGATATTTTAAAATATTAAATTGCGCCTGATATAATGTGTATCCAAAACCCCAGCGCCAAGCCAGCTCCTTGCGTTGGTTGCTGTCAATGTTTTGTCTTTGATCATCATGGTCGCTGTCCCTGCTGCTTCCCTCTGGCCTGTCTTAATTTAGGTTCTTTCCCTCTTTCTATCCCTCTCTCTCCCCCTTCCTCTTTCCCTCTCTCGCTCTCTCTCTCTATCGTTCCGCTTCCTGCTCCCAACTGTTTCTCAGTCTCCGAACGACCTCATTTACTTCTTTCACACCTGTCCCCTATTTGCCCTCCTGATTAGAGTCCCCTAGTTTCTCCCTCTGTTTTCCGCGTTCTGTCCTTGTCGGAGTCTTGTTTGATTTTTGCTGTCCTGTGTCCTTGTTCCGCCCCTGTCTGTTTTGCCTTCTTCAGATGCTGCGTACCCTGTGAGCAGGTTCTATGTCAGCTACGGCCGTGTGCCTTCCTGAAGCGACCTGCAGTCTGTGGTCGCGGTCTTCCACGTCGTCCCTCTCTACTGACGAGAGGATTTCAGTTTCCTGTTTGTGACCTTTGATATAGTCCAGGAGAATTCATTGTTTGTTGATAACTGGAATAAAGACTCTTTTCTATTACGTCGCTTTGCGCGTCCCTCATTCACCAGCATAAACAGGTTGTGTCGCGGGTCACTGCCATGGTAATTTTCGAATGAAAAAATCCATAGAGAACGCCTTCACTGGCCAAGGGTTCCTGTCACGACTTCTCCGCCGAAGTCCGGTTCCTCTTCTTGTTCGGGCGGCGTTCGGCGGTCGGCGTCGCCGGTCTTCTAGCCATCATCGATTCACTTTTCATTTTCCATTTGTTTTGTCTTGTCTTCCCACACACCTGGTTTCAATTCCCTCATTACATGTTGTGTATTTAACCCTCTGTTCCCCCCATGCCCTTGTCCGGAATTGTTTATGTGAAGTGCATTGTGCACGTTTATCTGGTGTGCGACGGGTTTTGTACCCATTGATTGTTTGTTTCTGGATGCCGGCGGATTTATGTATAAACTGCTCCGTTGTAAACCCATTTTTGCTCTCCTGCGCCTGACTTCCCTGCCCCCAGTACGCACCCCTTACAGGTTCATAATTAGACCCATCATTGATCTGCCAGGAGACAGGAGAGCTTCAATCTGTAACGCTTAAATTACACAGTATTATTTCATATGGTAATTATTGTATCTAGTATTTACTAAGAAATTATGTGAAACAAAGGTATGATACTTCAATCAACACAATTAGTAACTAGCTACCTACCAAATGTACATTCCTATTTAAATGGTAGTAAAGACGCAGAATAAACCATGAACCATTAATCATTAGCCTGGTTCCCCTGTCAGGGCTTGGATTGGCAGAAAGAGGACTGTTGTTGCCATATAGTTATTGTGTTATTTAAGCCATAAGGTCAGAGGAGGTGTGGTATATGGCCAATATACCTTGGCTAAGGGCTGTTCTTACGCACGACCCAACGCGTACTGCCTGGATACAGCCCTTAACCATGGTATATTGGCCATATACCACAAACCACCGATGTGCCTTATTGCTATTATAAACGGGTTACCATCGTAGTTAGAAGAGTAAAAATACATGTTTTGTCATACCCATGGTATAAGGTCTGATATACCACATCTTTCAGCCAATCAGCGTTCAGGGCTCGAACTACTGTTAGAAGAGAAATGTGTTAGAAGAGTAAAAATACATGTTTTGTCATACCCATGGTATAAGGTCTGATATACCACAGCTTTCAGCCAATCAGCGTTCAGGGCTCGAACTACCCAGTTTATAATGTACATTGGCTAAAACTGCATCCCAGCCGTGTGTATATGAGACCTTATACCATGGGTATSAGGCAAAAATACTTGTTTACTGTTCTATTTGAAGTATCACTACGCATTCCACGGCAAATGACAAGTGAAAAGCAAAGCAATAAGGCTTATTTTTAACACATTACATCCCCTTCTTCTAGCCAACAATGGGGATTTGTATAAACCTGCTGTCTGTGTTATTGTTCAGAGTGACTCATCTTCAGCTGACCAAGCAGTGGACCATGTTCATGTCAAGTGGGTGCAATTATGGTGGTAATATTGGATCAGTTGACGTCAACTGTGCTGTGTCTGTACAGTCATCGTTCTTCAGAGGCTAGCTCCCTCCCGGTCACCAGTCTATGCTAGCTAGCAGCTCAATTCCGATATGTCTCTCTGAAGCTAATCAAGCCCTTTCACTGTTCTTCCTCTGTGAACAAGACCGTCATTAGCCCAATTCCCCTCCTCTAATGGTTAATGTGCATGGCATTAACCTCCTGAGCCAAATAGCAGGTTTAGGCACAGTACAAAGACTAGAGGGACATTCTGGACACCGGTTTAGACAATAAGGAATCAACAAAGCAGGAAATGGGTGTATGGGTAATAACCACCTGTGTCTGTGGGAATGTTGGGTGTTCTGGCACAGCTGTTAGGACAACTAGAGAGACTGTAGAATGACTTACTGTAGGTCTGACCTTCCGAATAAAGACCTTTAGAATCAAGACTATTAGAATCACCACCGGATCAACACCTTCAGTATCAATACCTTCAGAATCAAGACCTTCAGTATCAAAGACCTTCAGAGTCAGACCTTCAGAGTCAAGAACTTCAGAATCAACACTTCAGTATAAGACAAGACCTTCAGAGTCAAGAACTTCAGAATCAAGACCTTCAGAATCAACACCTTAGATAAAGATATACAGAACAAGACAGTATCAGACTTCAGATCAAGACCTTCAGATCAAGACCTTCGAGTCAAGAACTTCAGAATCAAGACCTTCAGATCAAGACCTTCAGATCAATTCAGAATCAGACCTTCAGAAAAAGCACAGCTATTTTTTTATTGTTTTTTTTGCAGAGATTCCATGCTCGCTGAATTATGGCTGAATTACTCATTAGTAGCATTCAAACACATTATTTAATATTCAGTAATCACAGAATGTACACAGACGGCATGTTTGTTTAACAGTATATTTATATTTATTCTACTCCAACTGTATGTAGTTACACTATCAACTGGTATAATTTGAGGCAAACAAACAATATACTTTCTCAATTATTTTAATCAGATAGACTTCTAGAACATTGGCAATTTAGAGTCAAAATTGCCAAAATTGCTCCCAGCTAGAAAATATATATTCAGCTAGTCTAGCGGCAAACTAGAGGAGAACGGAGTTGTAATGAGGCTATGGGTTATCTGGGAGACACATTTCTTCCCATTAAAACGTTTACT
>NW_019945865.1:31952-38928 GCF_002910315.2 Salvelinus sp. IW2-2015 | reverse complement strand
GTCGTCTTAGAATATGAGACAGTAAACAGTAGAAAGATGTGAGTAAGGGGAAGGACAGCTGTAGTGAAGCCAGGTGTCAGACCCACTCTAAATGCTGGTTCTCAACGCAGAGGACTCTTGTCGCTGGGTGACTTTGGCGGGTCATAATAATGACTGCATGAGATGAATGGAATAGGATCACAACAGAGAAACCATGGGTCTGATGTGTTTGATACCATTCCATTCATTCCATTCCAGCCATACTATGAGCAGCCTTTACTATGAGCTGTCCTCCCATGAAGGTACCACCAGCCGTCTGTGTGTTACACTGTCATTAGCACAACATAAGAGGTTCCCTGTGTTTAGTCATGTTTAGAGACGGTTAACATATCAATGATGTAACACTCTGTACATAGCTGCATAGTGGAACGTGCGGACACTCTCAGTCTCAGATGCAGCAGAAGCCCGCGTTCTGACCGTTCCTGTTTGTTATTCTGTGCTGACTGAGCCACGGTAACCGAGGTGAAAATTCCTCCTAAATTAAGCAGCCATTTAGAACGGGACAAAGTAGCCAAATCGTTAATGGGAGCCACTACTAGAAAACGGTGTTGACTGAGGCCTAACACTGACCTCAGCATATCCTGCTCTCCATTTCAGCCGACTGCATCCACCATGACTCAGCAACAAAGATTAAATAGTATTAAAAAGTTGTATTAGTCGTATGTACGGGATATGCAGKTATACATCGTCCAACCAAATGCTTACTTGCAGGTTCCTTCTCGACAATGCAACAACAATAAGAAATAATACAAGATAAGAATACTAACATTTTGTAAATTGCTCAGTAGAATAGAATAAACATTTTAGCWTAAGTATAATGAAGTAAGACATAATTTATWGTCCAATATTTACATGTACATTGGGGAAAGGGGGGGTGGCAGTGTATAAACTGAGCAGCATAAAGAGAGTCTGTCTGGTAGCAGCGTGTGTGTGTGTGTGTGTGTGTGTGTGTGTGAGAGAGAGAGAGTGGGTCAGTCAGTCAGTCAGTCAGTCAGTCAGTCCAGTTCAAGTGTTCAGCAAAAGTTAAATATTCTGTAGTCTATACAATGTGACCCTGCATTGGATGTGGCATTTGACAAGGAAAGCTGTTAGTAGGAACTCCAGGAAGTAGTTTTCTTCGAGTTAGAGAACAGAGGCCGTTGTGTTAAGTTGATCGATGGGATATAAAATACCTTGTGCCACTCTGGAGAGGTGGGCTGCGTGTGAGACTACTGTTTTGGGCAGATTGTTAGAGGCAGGGTTCTGCTAGGGGACTGAATCAGTTCCGTCTTTGTTGTAATCATCCCAGAGAGAGAGACATAAGTAGGTGTCTGCTGTCGGGTCCTGGTGAGGCTCAGCTTCTGGGAAATGTCACCTTCCTCCTCCTCTTTCCTCTCACACGCTCTGTACCAGAGGTAGAACATCTTCTTCAGCCCTCTGTCACTGCTGATAGTAGCAAGGTACTGTCGGACATGATTATGTAGGCCACCATTTTATTTTATTTGTCYCATTCTGTGTGGTATACTGTATGCACTGTATTGTGTTTTATGACTCTGATAGCTTTACTGGTATGTGTGACTTAAACATGTGAAATCACTCATGCGTCACTAACTCAACATCAACATCACTCTGGAATGCTGCAGCAGCCCCTGATCAATTACAAGTCAAGAACTGCCGACCTCATAGACACTATGAGACACAGATCAAGCGTTAACCTGCGATAGCAGACACCCGCATAACGGATGGACATTTTTGTCACAATTCAAAATAAAACATGTTTTACTTGTGATTTATCACGGGGTGCTGCAGCACCGTCAGCCCCCCTACTTCCTGTGGCTATCTATGCAGATGTTGGCTAAAGTGTATCGGATTGAGTAGAGCCCTAAATATCGTATGTACGGGATATGCAGTTATACATCGTCCAACCAAATGCTTACTTGCAGGTTCCTTCTCGACAATGCAACAACAATAAGAAATAATACAAGATAAGAATACTAACATTTTGTAAATTGCTCAGTAGAATAGAATAAACATTTTAGCTTAAGTATAATGAAGTAAGACATAATTTATTGTCCAATATTTACATGTACATTGGGGAAAGGGGGGGGCAGTGTATAAACTGAGCAGCATAAAGAGAGTCTGTCTGGTAGCAGCGTGTGTGTGTGTGTGTGTGTGTGTGTGTGTGTGTGTGTGTGTGTGTGTGTGTGTGTGTGTGTGTGTGTGTGTGTGTGTGTGTGTGTGTGTTGTGTGTGTGTGTGTGTGTGTGTGTGTGTGTGTGTGTGGTGTGTGTGTGTGTGTGTGTGTGTGTGGTGTGTGTGGTGTGTGTGTGTGTGTGTGTGTGTGGTGTGTGTGTTGTGTGTGTGTGTGTGTGTGTGTGGTGTGAGCGAGTGAGTGAGTGAGTGGGTGAGTCAGTCAGTCAGTCAGTCAGTCAGTCCAGTTCAAGTGTTCAGCAAAAGTTAAATATTCTGTAGTCTATACAATGTGACCCTGCATTGGATGTGGCATTTTGACAAGGAAAGCTGTTAGTAGGAACTCCAGGAAGTAGTTTTCTTCGAGTTAGAGAACAGAGGCAGTTGTGTTAAGTTGATCGATGGGATATAAAATACCTTGTGCCACTCTGGAGAGGTGGGCTGCGTGTCAGTTCCGTCTTTGTTGTAATCATCCCAGAGAGAGAGAGACATAAGTAGGTGTCTGCTGTCGGGTCCTGGTGAGCTCAGCTTCTGGGAAATGTCACCTTCCTCTCCCTCTTTCTCTCAACCGCTCTGTCCAGAGGTAGAACATCTTCTTCAGCCCTCTGTCACTGCTGATAGTAGCAAGGTACTGTCGGACATGATTATGTAGGCCACCATTTTATTTTATTTGTCCCATTCTGTGTGGTATACTGTATGCACTGTATTGTGTTTTATGACTCTGATAGCTTTACTGGTATGTGTGACTTAAACATGTGAAATCACTCATGCGTCACTAACTCAACATCAACATCACTCTGGAATGCTGCAGCAGCCCCTGATCAATTAACAGTCAAGAACTGCGACCTCATAGACACTATGAGACACAGATCAAGCGTTAACCTGCGATAGCAAACACCGCATAACGGATGGACATTTTTGTCACAATTCAAAATAAAACATGTTTTACTTGTGATTTATCACGGGGTGCTGCAGCACCGTCAGCCCCCCTACTTCCTGTGGCTATCTATGCAGATGTTGGCTAAAGTGTATCGGATTGAGTAGAGCCCTAAATCCCCTTTAGATAAAGCTGAATAGTTGAGCATCAGGTAGCAGCAGGAGAGAAACAGTAACAAACAACCACTCAACTGCAGAAGAGATTATTTATGAAACCTGCGGCTACATTCCTCAGTTTGTCCTCATTTCAGACCTGTGGACAATTTAAATAAAGCTACCTGAGGGAGCGAAATAACCCTTCCGTTTTCTCTTTTTACGAGGGTCTGATAGGCTGCTGATTTGTTTGGGGGGAAAAAATAAAGATATCAACTTAAAAATAAATTTGTTTCTTCACAGACTGTATTTAACACCAAGGAAACGTTTTATGATGAAATTTGCCCCAACTACCAACTGTTCCCTAAATCAGGTCGGCAAATTCCTTCAAATGATGTGGAAGTGCTCTGCAGTCAAATGCTTCTGGGCCAAAGTTACAAAATCCATGTTGAAATGCATGAATGTTATTATTCAAAGCTCTGCATCTATAAAGTTACATAACGATGACAGCTCCTGAACCTCCTCCTTGAACCTCCTGCCCCTCAGTCCAGAGGCGCTCCTCAGTCCAGATGCGCTCCTCAGTCCAGTGGGGCCCTTTAGTAGGGTTGCCAGTCCTAGGTTGGCGGCGAGGGTCGCCGCTCTGAAGACGCTACTGAAGCGGACTAAGACTATGGTGGAGTGGGGTCCACGTCCCGCGCCAGACCGCCACCAGCGGTCAGATGCCCAACCAGACCCTCCCCTATGGTTCAGGTTTTGCGGCCGGAGTCCGCACCTTGGGGAGGGGGGGGGGTACTGTCACGTTCTGACCTTAGTTTCTTTTGTTATTTCTTTGTTTAGTATGGTCAGGGCGTGAGTTGGGTGGGTTATCTATGTTCGTTTTTCTATGTTGGTTTTTTCGTTTGGCCTGGTATGATTCTCAATCAGAGGCAGTTGTCGTTAGTTGTCTCTGATTGAGAATCATACTTAGGTAGCTTTTTCCACTGGGTTTCGTGGGTGGTTATTTTCCGTGTTAGTTGGCTCCACACGGAACTGTTTCGGTTTGTATTTCACGTATCATTTATTGTTTTGTTTCTGTGTTCGTTTGTTTCATTAAAATATATTATGGACACAAACCACGCTGCGCATTGGTCCGACATTTCTTACTCCTCGTCAGAGGAGGACGAAGAAAACCGAAAACCGTTACAACATCGAATTTATTATCACTTAAAACTACATGTTTTATAAACTTATACATTGAAATTGAAAACGTACTGTACTGTAACCCCCCCCCCGCCCCCAAAAAATAACAAAACAGAAAAAACTTAGTAGAAAATATACGGGGGAAGTCAGAATGATGCTTTCAAATCAAAGCGGTTCATAGGAAATGCGGAAATTCTTCACTTCGATCAAGATAAAGAGTTTTAAGTAGCTCGCATCTTCTACAGAATTGTACTTTCTCTGGTGTCTGTAGCTTCTGGCCAGACTATTGTAATGGTAGGGTTGATTGAGTGCAGGCTGAGTGTGTCAGAAATGGAAACTCAAGAGCAGCCCTCTGGCTATGGTTTGCTGTTTAAGAACAGCCTGACACGTTTGGATCTGACATACTACTGGGCTAATGTTACATGAAGCAATTTCAAGGCAATTTTTGTTTCATACCATTGTCACAGGTGACAACCTCTGTCCAACTTTTATGTTATATTAAGGGTTTTGATTGCTGTCATATGCCTTTGAATCATCATTTAATTCAGAATTATATACAGGATTTCAACACGCTTTCACGGGCAATTTCTAATGACATGGATTAATATTATAGAATATAAAAACCATAGGTTTCTAGAGTAATTTGAATCTGAATAGTCAATTGACTTACTGCCTCTTGGGCCTGAGTGTACCCCACTAGGTACATCTCCCCCTTTTGTGTTGTTCGGCAACTATGCCTGTCATGTGATCTCCAACCAATTCATTATTAATTGAGACGAATGAGTCCAATACTGTATTGGTGGATGACAGAGGGGCTACTCCCATACCCAGGGGTTATTACTGTGACACCTGCCTGAGGGGAAGAAACCACACCGTTGCGTTATCTGTTATCATGTCCCCTTTACCCCGTTATCACTACAACATTATCAAACAGTGAAAGGGATACTCCCAACATTGAGATATAATAACAAGGATATTATTTTCTTCTTTTTATCTAAGTTGAGATTCTACTCATTAGTCTCCTACCGGGGTTGGAATTATACCAACGACTCTCGGGAGGGAGCCAAGAACAGTATCTCTGTACTAACATTCACATGTAGAAGGCGTGTGTATGGGGATGGCCCACATACATCCTACTGAATCATTATGCCGGTATGTTATGGGAGTGCTCAGCATCCCTCACTATCCCCATTACTCAACCTCTGACCTCCATTCCTGAGTCGTTTAATCATTATTCACTCTGACCTCCATTCCAGTCGTTTAATCAAGCGTTTGTCATTTCTGCATCATTTTTGGTGCAGATGAGGATGGAGTAGCCTACGTAGACCACAACTCAGGCCACTCAACTTCCACTCTTGGGAATGTTTCGTTAGAATTGCACACACAGACACAATGTTTGGACAAGCAGCGCCACATTATTCCCTGCATGCATCTCTCTTGCCCACGCTGAATGGTCCGCCCCCTCCTCGTTATCAGTTCCCCTCACATCCGCCATGCTTCCTCCACATGATCTGTTGTTATACTTAACAACCGTGCTGCTACGCTAATTCAATAGGCTTTTTTTCAAGGCTCCTCTCATTGTGCCTGCTGTTTAGAGGAGTGGTCAGTTCCATGATGCCAGAGAACTAATTATGGACTAACTTTTGCTTTAAAAAAATGACACCCATGTAAACCTATGTGTGAGTGTGCGTGTGCGTGTGTGTGTGAGAGAGAATATACATTACTTTCAGTTTGAAAATAATGACCTGCATTTCTGCCATCAAACTTTCTCCATGCCTAAATCCCTTCCTAATCCTACTAACCGCTGGCTGCGATACAGAGAGGGTTTTTAGGCACTCCCCAATTATCTGTGATTGTAATCCATCTCCACAAACACAAACACCCACACACCCCACACCCCCACCACAACCATCACACCCCACACCAACCCATCACCCACTGTCTAACCCCCTGACTCTATCCTGGAGTTAGGCTAGCGTAACATAGTTTAATAAAAGTAGCAATCTATCATTAGACTAGTTCATGGCAATGCTGAGTGAGTCAATGTTTTCATGTCACTGCGTTGCGGCCAATCAGAATCACTCAGCAGGGCCGCCACAGTCATTGGTCCTTCACAGTCAGTTATTAACAGGGGTAAAACGGAACGGCTAATCATCACTCATCAATGGAGATTTCAGCTACACACACCACCCACACACCTGCCTAAAGCACCGCTCGAGCTGAACGTTAAAGATGTATAGTCCTGTACCCCCAACCCAGCGAAGGACGAGAGTTGAGCTGTTTTCTCATCAGCAATTAGAACTAAAACGAGAGAGAGAGAGAGAGAGAGAGAGAGAGAGAGAGAGAGAGAGAGAGAGAGAGAGAGAGAGAGAGAGAGAGAGAGAGAGAGAGAGAGAGAGAGAGAGAGAGGAGCGAGAGAGAGAGAGAGAGAGAGAGAGAGAGAGAGAGAGAGAGAGAGAGAGAGCGAGAGCGAGAGAGAGCGGAGAGAGAGAGCGAGAGAGCGAGCGCAGAGCGAGAAGCGAGAGAGCGAGAGAGAGAATGAATAAGACATGAGCAACCCG
>NW_019945865.1:14108-30018 GCF_002910315.2 Salvelinus sp. IW2-2015 | reverse complement strand
TCCCCCTTTAGAATAAGCTGAATAGTTGAGCATCAGGTAGCAGCAGGAGAGAAACAGTAACAAACAACCAACTCAACTGCAGAAGAGATTATTTATGAAACCTGCGGCTACATTCCTCAGTTTGTCCTATTTCAGACCTGTGGACAATTTAAATAAAGCTACCTGAGGGAGCGAAATAACCCTTCCGTTTTCTCTTTTCGAGGGTCTGATAGGCTGCTGATTTGTTTGGGGGGAAAAAAATAAAGATATCAACTTAAAAATAAATTGTTTCTTCACAGACTGTATTTAACACCAAGGAAACGTTTTATGATGAAATTTGCCCCAACTACCAACTGTTCCCTAAATCAGGTCGGCAAATTCCTTCAAATGATGTGGAAGTGCTCTGCAGTCAAATGCTTCTGGGCAAAGTTACAAAACCATGTTGAAATGCATGAATGTTATTATTCAAAGCTCTGCATCTATAAAGTTACATAACGATGACAGCTCCTTGAACCTCCTCCTTGAACCTCCTGCCCCTCAGTCCAGAGGCGCTCCTCAGTCCAGATGCGCTCCTCAGTCCAGTGGGGCCCTTTAGTAGGGTTGCCAGTCCTAGGTTGGCGGCGAGGGCGCCGCTCTGAAGACGCTACTGAAGCGGACTAAGACTATGGTGGAGTGGGGTCCACGTCCCGCGCCAGAGCCGCCACCGCGGCGTCAGATGCCCAACCAGACCCTCCCCTATAGGTTCAGGTTTTGCGGCCGGAGTCCGCACCTTGCCAACACTCATGGAACATCAACTTGCTCACCTCCCAGTCAGTCCCTCAGCTCTTTATGACTGAAAAAACAACACATACGCAGAAACGCCTTGACAGAATTACCATAACATTACTCATTTCCAATTTATTAATGTGTAATTCATTCCAGCCTGTGCTCTTCCACCAATCTATGAGGGGTCTGCCTGTGGGAGGTCTGTAGGCTTGGGGAGTGGGTGAAGGAAGAGGAGTGGGGGAGCCTGGGTAACGCGGTCCCTCTGAGCTGTGTGATCTGGAGCTAATTGAGTTGTAGCGGTGCACAGTACCTCTAGAGGGATTACTGTCTGGGGAAATGATGGCAATTACCCAGAAACCTCCACTTCCAATTCCTTCTCTCCTTCAAGGCTCCTCACACAACCTATGTTTGTCAAAGTATTTTTTAAACAAGTTGGGAGCAATTGACAGCCCTAATTAGGATTTTAATGGTTTTAAAGTTGGTTAAATTGATGACGTTGAGAATGCAGTGGAGGATGTTATGCATTCACATTTCCCTGACAACCCTGGTGGGGTTCCTCCTTTTCCTTTACATTTCATTTAACTTCTATGGTTATTCAGAATCCCTGGCAACACTATTTTTTCAAAGGCAGAGAAGGCAATATAATTAAGGGCTTGATTCAATCAGATCCGCTTTAGCCAACATACGCGTAGGAGGTTGTTTTGACGGCGTCGGGGTGGAACTGCGTTAGAGCTGTCAAATCCACTAGTGGCACCTGGCATTATACCTAAAGCGGACATTGCCATCGGCTGCATGGAACCACATTAACAGAAATCCCATGCAGCCTTGTTTACAAGTTGGAACACTGGAATGTGAGATGGAATCTACACCTCCATTAGGAACACCGGAATGTGAGATGGAATCTAAACCTCCATTATGATGATAGAAACCCTCATTTCGTTTCATGTGTTTTCAATTTGAGCATCATTAATTCTATGTAGTCTACACTTTCTCTACTGAACTTCTAACGCGAGTGGGGTGTGTGTGGCTTTGTGACACTAATCGGAACAGCTCCAACGCAGTTCCACCTCCAACAAATTAACACTTGATCTGATTGAATCTAGGCCTAACTTCCTGAATCTGACTATATCTACTAGATGTATCAATCTTCAACATAATCTTTAGTTCACTTTGGCACATTTTTCAGATGTAAGTAGTATATTTTCAAAACTCTACATGTACAAACTCTAAACGTATAACACTTGTAATGCCCCCTATCTTTTGTTCAGAACCTTTGTGCACTCATTGTGGTTTCACACATCTTTCACCCCTGAGTCATTCAAGTGTTCAGTGAAATACCATGAGAACATTTTGTTTAGTCACCAACAGCTGGTGCACAAAATCTAAGGAAGTCTCAAGGTTTTGCTCGCCTGAGGTAGAGTATCTCATGACAAGCTGTAAACCACACTATTTACCAAGAGAGTTTTCATCTACATTCTTAGTGTCTATTTACCACCACAAACCGATGCTGGCACTAAGACCACACTCAATGAGCTGTATACGGCCATAAGCAAACAGGAAAACGCTCATCCAAAGGCGGCAATCCTAGTGGCATGCAGGGAAACTCAATGCAGGGAAACTCAAATCGGTTTGACCTAATTTCTACCAGCATGTTAAATGTGCAACCAGAGGGAAAAAAACTTTAGACCACTTTTACTCCACACACAGAGACGCATACAAAGCTCTCCCTCACCCTCCATTTGGCAAATCTGACCATAATTCTATCCTCCTGATCCTGCTTACAAGCAAAAACTAAAGCAGGAAGCACCAGTGACTGAGTCAATAAGAAAGTGGTCAGATGAGCAGGTGCTAAGCTCCAGGACTGTTTGCTAGCACAGACTGGAATATTTCCAGGATTGTTCCGATGGCATCACCACATCAGTCACTGGCTTCATCTATTAGGTGCATTGATGACGTCGTCCCCACAGTGACCGTACGTACATACACCAACTTGAAGCCATGGATTACAGGCAACATTCGCACTGAGCTGAAGGGTAGAGCTGCCACTTTCAAGGAGCGGGACTCTAACGCAGAAGCTTATAAGAAATCCCGCTATGCTCTCCGACGAACCGTTAAAACAGGCAAAGCGGCAATAAAGGACTATGATTGAATCGTACAACACCRGCTCCGAAGCTTGTCAGATGTGGCAGCGATCGCAAACTATTACATACTACAAAGGGAAGCACAGCCATGAGCTGCCCAGTGACACAAGCCTACCAGACAAGCTAAAACATGCATGAAAGCATCAGCTGTTCCGGACAACTGTGTAATCACGCTCTCCGTAGCCGATGTAAGACCTTTAAACAGGTCAACATTCACAAAGCCGCAGGGACATACGGATTACCAGGATGTGTACTCCGAGCATGCGCTGACCAACTGGCAAGTGTCTTCACTGACATTTTCAACCTGTCCCTGACTGAGTCTGTAATACCAACATGTTTCAAGCAGACCACCATAGTCCCTGTGCCCAAGAACACTAAGGTAACCTGCCTAAATGACTACCAACCCGTAGCACTCACGTCTGTAGCCATGAAGTGGTTTGAAAGGCTGGTCATGGCTCACATCAACACCATTATCCCAGAAACCCTAGACCCACTCCAATTTGCATACCGCCCCAACAGATCCACAATCTCAATCTCTATTGCACTCCACACTGCCCTTTCCCACCTGGACAAGAGGAACACCTATGTCAGAATGCTATTAATTGACTACAGCTCAGCGTTCAACACCATAGTGCCCTCAAAGCTCATCACTAAACTAAGGACTCTGAGACTAAACACCACCCTCTGCAACTCGATCCTGGACTTCCTGATGGGCCGCCCCCAGGTAGTAAGGGTAGGTAACAACACATCCGCCACGCTGATCCTCAACACGGGGGCCCCTCAGGGGTGCATGCTCCTGTACTCCCTGTTCACCTATGACTGCGTGGCCAGGCACGACTACAACACCATCATCAAGTTTGCCGATGACACAACAGTGGTAGGCCTGATCACCAAAAACAATGAGACAGCCTATACTATATAGGCCCTATAGGGAGGAGGTCAGAGACTTGGCCGTGTGGTGCCAGGACAACAACCTCTCCCTCAACGTGATCAAGACAAAGCTGATGATTGTGAACTACAGGAAAAGGAGGACYGAGCACTCCCCCATTCTAATCGACGGGGCTGCAGTGGAGCAGGTTGAGAGCTTCAAGTTCCTTGGTGTCCACATCACCAACAAACTAACATGGTGCAAACACACAAAGGGCACGACAAAGCCTATTCCCCCTCAGGAGACTGAAAAGATTTGGCATGGGTCCTCAGATCCTCAAAAAGTTCGACAGCTACACCATCGAGAGCATCCTGACTGGTTGCATCACTGCCTGGTATGGCAACTGCTTGGCCTCCAACCGCAAGGCACTGCATAGGGTAGTGCGAACAGCCCAGTACATCACTGGGGCCAAGCGTCCTGCCAACCAGGACCTCTATACCAGTCAGAGGAAGGCCCTAAAAATGGTCAAAGACTCCAGCCACCCTAGTCATGGCATGTTCTCTCTGCTACCGCACGGCAAGCTGTACCGGAGCGCCAAGTCTAGGTCCAAGAGGCTTCTATCCCCAAGCCATAAGACTCCTGAACAGCTAATCAAATGGCTACCCAGAACCCTATTTTACGCTGCTGCTACTCTTGGTTTATTATCTATGCATAGTCACTTTAACTCTACCTACATGTACATATTACCTAAATTACCTCGACTAACCGGTGCCCCCGCACATTGACTCTGTACCAGTACCCCAAGTCAGATAATGATAGGCTCACCATTCAGTCATTTTAACTATCATTTAGTCCAATAGCACACTGCAATGTGTGCAGTTCATTTTGAAGAGCTGAATGGAAAGAATAGTAGATGGTAAATATAATTTTCCATACAATATTTGACTATAACTTGACATGCACTATTTTTTAAATAATTTGTATCCAATGGCAGGTTGTAAGCATGTTGAGAAATATGTCAGTCTGTAATATTCCAGTGTCGTGACTTTACTTTCATTCATCTGATTATTGTTATTTATCTAATCAAATAACTATGTTTAATTGTTACCCGTTTAAATTAATCGTTTAACAATTAACTCATTGGTATTTGGGGCACCACGAGAGCGGTTGCTTAAAGAGTTACCATCTCCCGAATTAAACTCTAAAGGTCTTTACCTAACACATCCATAAAACAGTCAACGTATTAATCATAACCTCGTATCATATCATCATTCTGAACAGTTGTAACCTCCTGCATCTGCAAAAACCCCAGCCTTACTTATGATTCACAAATTGGTTTAATGATTTATTTACCAGCAAACTAAATAGTAACACAGGATAAACATACACACTTAATACATTAGATACAGGTCCCTAGGGGACTGACACAATATGGGGACTGATAAAATATATTAYCAAAAGAGATGGAGGGGACGGGGCAGAGATGGACAGAGACACAATACTTTGGTTCATTTAGAAACTACTCTCACAGTAATCTTATACTTTGCACATATACCACCGCCCATTAGAGTAAGAAATCAAGAATGTATTTACGTGGAAATGCCTTGGTTTTTTGAAGATAGGCCTGCCAGCCATGTCGATGGTGCTCAGTGATGATGAGAGTAGTAGAATATGATGGTTTGAAAAGAGTAGTTAGTGATTGTCCGGGAGTTAACATTATTGGACGTGAGCTGCAGCTCAAMGCCTCTCTGGTCTGATATGTTAATTCTTAACCCAGCGTTTTATATRGTTCATTCAAAAGGGCCGGTTCGTGAGGCTGACACACTCTCTGACCTCACTCCGGGGACGGTGACTACTCACTTGTACAAAGTTATAGAAACAATTTCCTCTTATAGTTTCTAAGATCACATCCCTCTCTTAATWCTTAAGGCTACGGGTTCCGCTAGCGGACAGCATCCGTTGAAATGGCAGAGCGCGAAATTCAAAAATATATTTTTTAAATATTTAACTTTCATACATTCACAAGTGCAATACACCAAATTAAAGCTTAACTTCTTGTTAATCTAGCCATCGTGTCCGATTTCAAAAAGGCTTTACATCGAAAGCACACCATACTATTATGTTAGGTCAGTGGCCGAACTCACCAAAAACATACAGCCATTTTCCAGCCAAAGAGAGGAGTCACAAAAAGCAGAAATAGAGATAAAATGAATCACTAACCTTGATGATCTTCATCATATGGCACTCATAGGACTTCATGTTATACAATACATGTATGTTTGTTTCGATAAAGTTCATATTTATATCCAAAAATCTCAGTTACATTGGCGCGTTATGTTCAGAATGTTGTGCCTCGAAAACATCTTGCGAATTTGCAGAAAGCCACATCAATTTACAGAAATACTCATCATAAACTTTGATAAAAGATACAAGTGCTATGCATAGAATTAAATATATACTTCTCCTTAATGCTGTGTCAGATTTCAAAAAAGCTTTACGGAAAAAGCACACCATGCATTAATCTGAGTACAGCGCTCAGCCACAAAAACAAGCCATACAGATACCCGCAGTTGTGAGTCAGTAAAAGTCAGAAATAGCGTTATAAATATTCACTTACCTTTGATGATCTTCATCAGAATGCACTCCCAGGAATCCCTGTTTCCACAATAAATGTTTTTTTGTTCGATAAAGTTCACTTTATTCCAAATACCTCCTTTTTTAGTGCGTTTAGTTCACCAATCGAAATTCACAAGCGTGGGCAAGTCCAGACGAAAGTCCAGATGAAAAGTCTAAAAACTTCTATTACAGTTCGTAGAAACATGTCAAACGATGTATAGAATCAATCTTTAGGATGTTTTATCATAAATCTTTAATAATGTTTCAACCGGACAATTTCTTTGTCTTTAGAAATGAAAAGGAACGCAGCTCGCTCTCACGGCTGCCGCGTAACTTAGCTCGTGGCATTCTGCCAGACCCTTAGTTAAACAGCTCTTGTTCGCTCCCCTTCATAGTAGAAGCCTGATACAAGGTTCTAAAGACTGTTGACATCTAGTGGAAGCCTTAGGAAGTGCAATTTGACCCAATTTACACTGTATATTGGATAGGCAAAGACTTGAAACCTACAAACCTTCAGATTTTCCCACTTCCTGGTTGGATTTTTCTCAGGTTTTTGCCTGCCATATGAGTTCCGTTATACTCACAGACATCATTCAAACAGTTTTAGAACCTTCAGAGTGTTTTCTATCCAAATCTACTAATAATAGGCATATATTAGCTTCTGGGCCTGAGTAGCAGGCAGTTTACTCTGGGCACGCTTTTTACCCGAACGTGAAAATACTGCCCCCTATCCCAAACATCTAAGAAAAAAAAAATCATAATTTTTCAGATTTCATACACAACGTAGAGGATGGAGACTTCGTACATGTAGTGGATATACTTTTCAAGTTACAGTATTTCCTTTACAAGATTTTTAATGACTTCMCAAAATAACAACCTAAATTACATTATTATTCTTTAGATCGCCTCTGACCATTCCATACGTTCGATGTTAAAAATATTGTTCCAGTATTCGCTTTAGAACGTGTTAGAGGTTCGGCGGGAAAACGTCTATGAAACAAAGGCACATTCTTGCACCCTCTGTGGACGAGAGAGAGTCTGGCTGAAGTCATCCACTGCAAAGCTGATCCGACCCATCTGTATCCTCACAGGACAGTCATGCCAACAGTTTTATTATCCTTATACAGTGCCTAGGACCAATAAACAGAAGTAGGGGTATTGTAAAGCAGTTGGCTACTGTAAAAACTTAGCACGGTGTTGTATGCCATTTCTTCCCCATGCAACATTAAACAAGATCACCTTTTCTATCTGACTTTCTATGTCAACTTATACAAAATCACTTGTCTCTCTGCTTAAAATGAATCAGCTTACAGCGTATCAATGAAATTCAGATAATGAGTGGAATGTAGTGTTATACACAACCCAGGTTYTTCAGCGGTGCATTGTACACTACACTATAATTCCAAACGACAGTGTAGTGCAGCCCAGCCCCAGAAGGGACTCTTCTTGTCAACTGTAAGCAATAATTTGCTGTGTATTGTCTTAGGATGTCAGCATTCTCTGTGTTGGTCTTGCCAACCCCCATTGTCACAYCTCTGAGAAGCAGAGGTTACATCATGTAGGTCTGATATCTGATTGGAGGTTAACTTTGCAGTAATACAATTGGTATTCACATTCACTTGACAAAGTAATTAAATACACTTGTATTTAGAATTCCATTCTCTGACATTTCTTCATTGTCTATTACTGTAATTCAACCATAGTCTCTTGTATATTGCTAGTTATCTCTATGGAGTCAGATAAAAATGTTAATAGGCTAATTGCTTAGTCTTATTACGAGTCACATGTGAGGTATATATAATATGCTGTATATTCACATGCAATATATTACGTAACCCTTTCTCCTATTGAAGCACGCTAGCTGATGGAGAATGATGACGACATAGTGTTTACAGCCACATGCAGAGGTGTCATGCCCATAGGAGCACAGGGGCACGTGCCCCGTCATTTCGTCCCATAATACTACTAGCTACTTTAGCAATTTTCTGAAATTGGCTTTAACTAGCCCAGATAGGTTTCCAATCTCCTAACCTCATAACTAGCTACCAAGAAGCCATCTCAGGCTATCAATCAAGTTAGAGTAGCTAGCTTGTCTAACTATTTTAGCTGCATGTGTGCTGGCAAGGTTGGTAGACTTTAGAAAAGCAAGCAATTACTAATTGTACTGAATAATTTAGCAGCAATGCACAAATTGATAGATTTATGAGAAAAAAATATAGAAATGTACAGTGTTCAGCAGTTATCAAACTACAGTATATACGTTAACTAGCCACTACATCATTTTTGGTTCAGCAGTTATCAGTTTTGAGCAGTTTGATTAAGTGATAGTTAATTGTATTGTTAACAAATGACAAACCAAAAGAGAACCATTGGGCTCTCTCAGAGGCTGGGCTGGTGCGTAAAACCTGCCAATTCAGACAACAGAGGTCTAATGGGTTCGCACTCAAAAATGTTGCATAAAGCTCACTTCATTATGCTATGTTTTAAATGTTTACTGCATCAGGGATAGCGTACACAGACATTTCAGCTTTACAACCTTTTTCTTTAATTCAAAACAGCATTGTAAAGAACAACAGATAAGCAGCAGGTGGTTCTAATCAGGGTGCCATTCATTCTGCCAATCAGGGATGGGCTTTTCTGGTCTACCTGTAAACAAATGAGTCACAAAGAGATACAGAATTATAGGGTATGGGAGCAGGCACAAAGGGCAACTCACAATTCAAACACGCCAGGTGTCCACTCACCTAAATAGTTACATCAATTAATGTAACCACAAAGGACATCGGCAAAGCTGTTCATAAATATGTGGGGCCAATTCATAAACATATGTCAAATGATATGGACAGTGTTCTTGTATAACAGTCTAAATGTGGCTTATAGGAAGGAGGTGAAATCTTTCTTAGTTTAAACCGTGTGGAGGTACAGAATTGAATGTATATTTCTACATGGTAATTTGTTGTCATAGTCACCTCCTCTATGTGGTGGAGGAACTTTTTTCATCCCAACGCAACGCAATTCGTTAATAGAAGGATTTTGTTCTAAAAAGTGTCATGCACCTGCACAGGTGATATCTTGAGGTCTAATAATGGGTTTATATTCTCCAAGATGTACTTTCAAGGCGCGGGATGTTTTTCAATATAACCTTATTACAGACCACTGTAACTAAAAATAACTCCTCTAGTAGTGCAAGTTATACATGACTTTATCTCATAGGTCCTAGAAATCTGAGGACATACAACGTTTCTTTATGTTTCCTTAGTTTCCTTATTCCTTATTCCTTATGGTGCTACAAGAGGTACAATATCTACAGGGG
This sequence comes from Salvelinus sp. IW2-2015, assembly GCF_002910315.2. Lineage (NCBI taxonomy): Eukaryota > Metazoa > Chordata > Actinopteri > Salmoniformes > Salmonidae > Salvelinus > Salvelinus sp. IW2-2015. The sequence continues at coordinate 20,336 of NW_019945865.1, read as the reverse complement.
AAGCATCCTTTTATGAAGGCCTCTTTTCTCTCTCTGACCCAATCTGATTTACCAATACGTTTGATAGATTTCTTGCTCGTTTATAGGTGAATAAAGGTGGATTCTGGAAAGCAGAATACTAAAGAGGAGTCTGCCTAAATGATTACCCGCCCGTAGCACTCATGTCGGTAGCCATGAAGTGCTTTGAAAGGCTGGTCATGGCTCACATCAACGCCATCATCCCGGAAACCCTAGACCCACTCCAATTTCCATACCGCCCAACAGATCCACAGCTGACACAATCTCAATTGCACTCCAACTGCCCTTTCCACCGGACAAAAGGAACACCTATGTGAGAAGGCTGCATTGATTACAGCTCCGTTCAACACCATAGTGCCCTCAAAGCTCATCACTAAGCTAAGGACTCTGGGACTAAACACCTCCCTCTGCAAATGGATCCTGGACTTCCTGATGGGCGCCCCCAGGTGGTAAGGGTAGGAAACAACACATCTGCCACACTGATCCTCAACACTGGGGCCCTCGGGGGTCGTGCTTAGTCGCCTCCTGTACTCCTTGTTCACCTACGACTGCGTGCCAAACACGACTCCAACCCCATCAATAAGTTTTCTGATGACACAACAGTGATCACCGACAGCGATGAGACAGCCTATAGGGAGAGTCAGAGACCTGGCAGTGTGGTGCCAGGAAACAACTCCCTCAATGTGAGCAAGGGGACAGGTTGAAAATGTCAGTGAAGACACTTGCCAGTTGGTCAGCGCATTCTCGGAGTACACATCTTGTTAATCCGTCTGGCACTGCGGCCTTGTGAATGTTTCTCACATCGGCAACGGCGAGCGTGATCACATAGTCGTCATGAACAGCTGGTGCTCTCATGCATGCTTCAATGTTGCTTGCCTCGAAGCGTGCATAAAAATCTTTTAGCTCGTCTGGCTTGTGTTACAAGGCTGCTCGCGGCTGGGCTTCCCTTTGTAGTCCGAAATAGTTTGCAAGCCCAGCCACATCCGACAAGCGTTGGAGCCGGTGTAGTAGGAATGTTGCAATTGGGATGTAATTGGGATGTAATTGGGATGTAATTGCCTTAATCTTGTTTGGACCTCAGTAGAATAGCTGCTGTCTTGGGGATCCTTAATAAATACTATACAAAATACACAAAAATAATTTCAAAAGTGAATATTTCATTGTGAAAGGCAGATACTTAGATTGAATATGTATGCAATTGAAGTAGTGATTAGTGCAGGGAACAAGAAACTTTGTGATTGTTTGTTTTACTAAAGCAATTGAAAATGTGTGTAGAGTTTGAAAATGTACCACATGCGTGTGAAAATTGCGCCAAAGTATGTGTGTTTGTGTTGCCTCATTCATCCCCCCTCCTCTGTAACTATTCCCAGGCCGTTGCTTAAATGAGAATGTGTTTTCAGTCAACTTACCTGGTAAAATAAGGGTAAAATAAAAGGTGTGTGTGCGTGCGTGTTGTGTGCTCGAGTGCTTGCATGTGTGTGATTTCACAGCGAGATTCCATCCCAGACCTGGATATTCTTTGACCAGTTCCCATGGTAACTCTCCACCTCCACCCACCACCATGTTCCTACCGGGTCTCCATTTCACCTGTGTTCTACTGTCTGTATCTGACTTAAAGAGTGGAGCTAACATTCCCAGGTTGGTTCTGTTGCTGTATATCCTCCCAGCATGAAAGTACTTTATCCCTGAGAGAGAAAGAGAGAGAGGCAGAGAGAGAAAGACAGAGAAATTAACCTGAAAAGACAGCAACAGGAAATACCAATTCACTTGTAAATTATATAGATATCAGGTCTTGGATACTCAACATTGCCTGTAGAAATGGRCACCAAGGTTCTCTCCCGTATTATTGTCTGTGGGATCTCAATAGCAGSCGTTTCTACTGGTTTTACAGCCCTCTTTGCACTTAAGTGGTCAATTAATGGGACAAGTTGTTCACTTAGCTTGTTTAGGGTCAGTGACTCAGGATAAAAACCTGTTGGTATGTTTTTTCTCTTTGAGCCTGTAGTTGCCTATCACGTTAGGACTATAGTGGTCGTTTTCCTAATTCAAGAAATGCCTGCAGCCACAATCCAATCACATGCATGGTTGACACCGTCACGTATACAGCTATCTAGTCACATTAATGCACCTCACCTCGCTAGGGTTGGTCGTGTCTATCTAGTGTCACTACAGATTGTCAGTGTCCAGAAGGCAGGCCAACCTCTTGTAACCTTTCTATCTTATCTACCATCTGTGTCCATGGATGGCACATCTTCTTGGTGGGACTCTGTCCTGTCATTAGCATGGAGAATTGTAATGCCGATCCGTCACGACAAATGATCCCTTAGACCTCTGAAGCTGGCAAGTCACAACCGAAACATCCGTTAGGTGCAGACGGACGACTAGGCTACAGAATGTMTCTGTTGGACCAGATCGACCATGGCATCGTAGCACAGTTCTTGGCACAGTAGAACAAGAAGTGGTGCCAGTAGTTTGCATAACTCTGCTGAATGAACATCTGTTTGAATAATGCATACAAGTGAGCAGTAGAGTCAGGATATGTGAACAGTAGAGTAGAAAGGGACATTTGGGGGGGGGGGTGTTAAGCAGAGTTTGTGATGTACAGTACAGTATGTATGCTCAAATTAACTAACCCTAATGATGAAAAACAGTGGTGTAAAGTACTTAAGTAAAAATACTTTAAAGTACTACTTAAGTAGTTTTGGGGGGTATCTGTACTTTATTTTACTATTAATATTTTTGACAACTTTTGTCCACTACATTCCCCCCAAAAAGAATGTGCTTTTTACTCCAAACAATTTCTCTGACACCCAAAAGTACAAGTTACATTTCAAATGCTTAGCAGGACAGAAAAATGGTCCAAATCAGACTCTTATCAAGAGAACATTCCTGGTCATACCTACTGCCTCTGATCTGGCGATCTCACTAAACACAAATGCTTCATTTGTAAATGATGTCTGAGTGTTTGGAGTGTGCTCCTGGCTATCCGTAAAATAATTAAAACAAGAAAATCGTGCCATCTGGTTTACTTAATATGAGGAATGTGAAATGATTTATACTTTCCTTTTGATACTCAGTATATTTTAGCAATTACATTTACTTTTGATACTTAAGTATATTTAAAACCAAATACTTTTAGATTTTTACTCAAGTAGTACTTTACGGGTGACTTTTACTAAGGTATCTTGACTTTTACACAAGTATGACAATTTAGGACTTTTTCCACCACTGATAAAAACTGTTGAAGAAAAACAGTTCCAGTCTACAATGGGGGTAGAGGGATGGTCCTGTTATTCGTAGCAGAACAAACAAAATTATACTGTAACAGGTGGTCAAAAAAATTCCCCCAAAAACGTTCTTACTTCCCAGGAGACCTAGGTCAATTTGAGGAGACTATGCGACCAATCTGGCGAGGGTTTGCACTTTGCAACCCAACTCCACCCCAAGGGACTGGAATGCTGAGGTGTTTTCCCTTTTACTCAATGCTGAGGTTTATAACCCTTTTACTCAATGCTGAGGTTTATAACCCTTTACTCAAGCTGAGGTTTATAACCCTTTACTCAATGCTGAGGTTTATAACCCTTTACTCAATGCTGAGGTTTATAACTCTTTACTCAATGCTGAGGTTTATAACCCTTTACTCAATGCTGAGGTTTATAACTCTTTACTCAATGCTAGGTTTATACCCTTTACTCAATGCTGAGGTTTATAACCCTTTACTCAATGCTGAGGTGTATAACCCTTTACTCAATGCTGGGTTATAACCCTTTACTCAATGCTGAGGTTTATAACCCTTTACTCAATGCTGAGTTTATAACCCTTTACTCAATGCTGAGGGTTATAACTCTTTACTCATTGCTGAGGTTTATAACTCTTTACTCAATGCTGAGGTTTATAACTCTTTACTCAATGCTGAGTTTATAACCTTTACTCATCTGAGGTTTAAACTCTTACTCAATGCTGATGTTTATAACCCTTTACTCAATGCTGAGGTTTATAACCCTTTACTCAATGCTGAGGTTTATAACCCTTTACTCAATGCTGAGGTGTATAACCCTTTACTCAATGCTGAGGTTTATAACCCTTACTCAATGCTGAGGTTTATAAGTCTTTACTCAATGCTGATGTTTATACCCTTTACTCAATGCTGAGGTTTATAACTCTTTACTCAATGCTGAGGTTTATAACCCTTTACTCAATGCTATGTTTAACTACTCATGCTGAGGTTTATAACCCTTTACTCAATGCTGAGGTTTTTAACTCTTTACTCAATGCTGAGGTTATAAACTCTTTACTCAATGCTGATGTTTATAACCCTTTACTCAATGCTGTGGTTTATAACTCTTTACTCAATGCTGATGTTTAAACCCTTTACTCAATGCTGAGGTTTATACTCTTACTCAATGCTGATGTTTATAACCCTTTACTCAATGCTGAGGTTTATAACTCTTTACTCAATGTTGATGTTTATAACCTTTTACTCAATGCTGAGGTTTATAACTCTTTACTCAATGCTGAGGTTATAAACTCTTTTACTAATACTGAGGTTATAACCCCTTACTCACTTCCTCAAAATATTGTCAATTCTACTGCATGATGGTGATGCTCATGACAATAGTGACAAGCTGTCAAGCCAAACTGTCAAGCCTTGTCACTGCCTGAAAGGACTGTGTGTGTGAAAGAATGATAGGTGAATGGTGAATGAAAAAATTAAGCCTGAATATCAGCTCATATGGGGCCCATCCAGTCAGCTTTCACATTTGTTGAGAAACGGAACACTGAACATAGAAGATACAGTTCTTTAGAGTGAACTGACTTACCATAGCTGACTTAGCGAAATGGATACCTTAGTCAGTTGTACAACTGAATGTGTCTTCCGCATTTAACCCAACCCTTATGAATCAAAGACAAGCGTGGGGCTGACTTAATCGACATCGGTGAGCAGTTGTTGTTAGGTGTTAACTGCCTTGCTCAATGGTAGAAGAGCAGATTTGTACCTTGTCGACTCGGGGATTCGATCCACCAACTTTTCGGTTACTGGCCCAATGCTCCTACCCGCCAGGTACCTGCCGCCCTTATACAGTAGCATGAGTGTAGGACATGTGACCTTACGTACATCCTGTCACTGGTTGATTAGCTGTCAGAAGGTGGGTGTAGCTGGTGCATGAAGTCAGGAGCAGGAGAGCAGAATGAGTGAGCAATATACTTTACTCAAAATAAAGGCACAAGGTAACAATACACTTGACCAACAATAAACGGTAATCAATTACGCACGGGTGAAAACAGCACCTGTCGAAAACCAGCCATAACGTACCGAATGAACATAGAAACAATCACGGACAAAAACATGGGGGAAACAGACGGTTAAATACATGAACATGTAATTGGGGAATGAAACCAGGTGTGTAGAAAACAAAGACAAAACAAATGGAAAATGAAAGGTGGATCGGCGATGGCTAGAAGACCGGTGACATCGACCGCCGAACGCCGCCCGAACAAGGAGAGGGACCGATTTCGGCAGAAGTCGTGACAGTACCCCCCCCCTTGAGCCGCGCGCCGACCTCGGGGACAACCCGGAGGGCGAGGAGCAGGGCGATCCGGATGGAGACGGTGGAACGCCTGCAGCATCAACGGGCCTAACACGTCCACCACCGGCATCCAGCATCTCTCCTCCAGACCGTAYCCCTCCCACTCCACGAGGTACTGAAGGCCCCTCGCCCGATGCCTCGAATCAGTATGGATCAAACTGCATACTCCGGGGTCCCCTCGATGTCCAGAGGGGGCGGAGGAACCTCCCGCACCTCAGACTCCTGGAGTGGTCCAGCCACCACCGGCCTGAGGAGAGACACATGGAACGAGGGGTTAATACGGTAATCGGGAGCTGTAACCTGTAGAAAACCTCGTTCAGTCTCCTCAGGACTTTGAATGGCCCCACAAGCCCAGCTTCCGGCAGGGCAGGCAGAGGRGCAGGTTTCGGGTCGATAGCCAGACCCGGTCCCCCGGTGGCCTCACTGCTGTGGCGATCTGTGCTGTTTTTTTGGCGCCTCACGGCCCACTGAAGGTGCACATGAGCGGCGTCCCATGTCTCCTCAGCGCGCCTAAACCAGTCGTCCATCGCAGGAGCCTCGATCTGGATCTGATGCCAAGGCGACAGAACCGGCTGGTACCCCAGTACACACTGGAAGGGGGAGAGGTTAGTGGAGGAGTGGC
>NW_019945865.1:8481-11581 GCF_002910315.2 Salvelinus sp. IW2-2015 | reverse complement strand
AATGGTTGACTATTTAGGGCGTGAACTGGGAAGGGCATATCCACTGGAACATTAGGGATCCCTAAACTATGGGCAAATGATCTGTCAATAAAGTTCCCAGCTGCGCCTGTGTCTACGAGCGCCTTATGCTGGGAATGCGGGGAAAACTCAATATACCAAAACATGTGTGCAACAGAGGGCTCTGGGTGAGCCTAGTGCTGACTCACCTGGGGTGACACAAGAGTGCCCTGCCTGCTGCCTCGACCGACCGGCAGTGTGCCCTCTGCGGCCACAGATGGTGCGTGGACCGGCCCCTCCTCCGGTCGCCCTAAGTGCAGCACCTCCCAGCTCCATGGGCATAGGAGCGGTGGTGCTGGGGGATGGAATCGACAGACCCCGATCTGGACGTCCGCAGGTAGCCAGCAGGTTATCCAACCGGATGGACAGGTCCACCAGCTGGTCAAAGGTGAGAGTGGTGTCCCTGTAGGCCAACTCCCGACGGACGTCCTTGCGCAAACTACAACGGTAGTGATCGATCAGGGCCCTGTCGTTCCATCCCACGCCGGCGGCCAGAGTCCGAAAGTCCAAAGCGAACTCCTGTGCGCTCCTCGCCCCCTGCCTAAGGTGAAATCCTCGAATTGCTCCAACACCGCTTCTCGTTCCCCCCATACGGTGTTGGCCCACTCCAGGGCTTTCCCTGAGAGACAGGAGACGAGGGCGGACACGCTCTCACGGCCCGAAGGAGCCGGATGGACGGTTGCCAGGTAGAGCTCCAGCTGGAGTAGCAACCCCTGACATCCCGCAGCCGTCCCATCATACTCCCTCGGAAGAGCGAGCCGAATCCCACTGGGACCGGGTGTAGGAGGGGTGAGTAGTGGTGCCCTTGGTGGTGCTGGTAGAGGCGCTGGAGGAACTCCTCTTCTCTCCCAACGATCCATAGTCTGCAGGACGCGATCCATGGCGGTGCCGAGATGTTGTAGCATGGCTGCATGCTGCTGGACGCGCTCCTCTACCCCTAATACGAGGGTGTCTGCTCCTGCTGACTCCATATGGTTGGTTACGTGATTCTGTCAGAAGGTGGGTGTAGCTGGTGCATGAAGTCCTTGGATGGGAGACCAGGTGCTGCTGGAAGTGGTGTTGGAGGGCCAGTAGGAGAAACTCTTTCCTCTGGTCTAAAAAAATATCCCAATACCCKAGGGCAGTGATTGGGGACACTGCCCTGTGTAGGGTGCCGTCTTTCGGATGGGACGTTAAACGGGTGTCCTGACTCTCTGAGGTCATTAAAGATCCCATGGCACTTGTTGTAAGAGTAGGGGTGTTAACCCTGGTGTCCTGGATAAATTCCCAATCTGGCCCTCACGGTCACCTAATAATCCCCAGTTTACAATTGGCTCATTCATCCCCCTCCTCTCCCCTGTATTACTCAAAAAAGGCACAAGGTAACAATAACTTGACCAACAATAAACGGTAATCATCGCACGGGTGAAAACAGACCCGTCGAAACCAGCCATAATTACCGAATGAACATAGAAAAATCACGCACAAAAACATGGGGGAAACAGAGGGTTAAATACATGAACATGTAATTGGGGAATGAAACCAGGTGTGTAGAAAACAAAGAGAAAACAAATGGAAAATGAAAGGTGGATCAGCGATGGCTAGAAGACCGGTGACGTCGACCGCCGAACGCTGCCCGAACAGGAGAGGGGCGACTTCGGCGGAAGTCGTGACATTAGCTGTCATTCCTCAAAGGAATTTGAGCTATATGGATACCCAAGAGGTTTCCAACACATCTTTACTATTCAAAATCCTATATGGCAATAGGAAGGAGCCTTCCCACTGGGCACAGATGTCAGTTCAATGTCTAGTTTTGGTTTACATTCGGATGAGTTGTCAACTAATGTGAATTAGCGTGAATCAATATCAAATGTCACCATGTCATTGGATTTAAGTTCAACGTTTTTGGGAAAAAATTTGAAATGTCCTTACGTTGATGATTTTTTACAAATCAAATCCGTTTTCCACGTGGAAACAATGTTGATTCAACCAGTTTTTGCCCAGTGGGCACATGTCATTTCAATTTGGAGAATTTGGTATTTGGTAGATATGTTGATCAATGAAATTCAACCTACGTATATTCACCCACTCAAAAAGACAGCCAAAAGTTTGTTGAATCTCAATGTGTTTTCACTATGCTTTCAATCATCTAAAAGCACAACCCATTCCAATGGAAAAGCAGTGTTGCATTTTTTGTTAAGTTTCCAAATAAATGTGCTATCACCGTGCTTTCAACCATTTAAAAACAACCAAAGTTCAAATTGGAATATATGTCAGATATTTTGTTTATTTATACAACAGTTTGATTTATTTTATTATTTTATTTTTGGTTGGATGGAGACGTGATCCACAATATTTATTATTAACTAGTAAATTCCATTTGAAATCAGCCAAGCTTGAAACCCTAGGCCTGTATGTATGGTCTATTTTAGTTGAACCCTGGGCTGAATTTAAACATAGCTGTTGATGACGTCCCAAATGCCATATAGAGCTAAAGAGCATCATTGATTGATTTATATGAGTTATAAATGATGGTTACATTTCATTTGTTCTGTTGAACCGACCCTTTGGAAAGACTTCGAAAGCAACAGTGAATCTGTTAAGTGGAGATTTCTCAACAATCATTCTCACGAAGCACATTGGTGATAGTCAGTGGCAAATATCAAAGCTAAACTTGATTAAAACCCTGGATGGGGGACTAGTTTTTTTTTACAAGGTTTGTCTACATTGAAAATGGTTACCATGATGACATAATCCTGTGGTAAAAGGTCACCCTCAAACAACATTATTACTTTTTTAAATCCAATGTATTTTCCACATAGATTCCTCTTCACAACACGTTGACAAATTACGTAGATAAAAAAAAAACTGCGGGTGGGGCTCTATTCAATCCGTATCCTGGAACTTCAGTGATTGAAATTTAAGGATTTTCCTGTGTTAGGGAACTGCTGTTTTCGGTAGATGCAGCATATGTCGGTTCAATTGTAAATGACCTTTACATTTCTATTGCCAATCTGTAACCCTTCACCGATGCAGGTTGAACGAAGCCGTTGTACTGCTTTGT
>NW_019945865.1:0-2363 GCF_002910315.2 Salvelinus sp. IW2-2015 | reverse complement strand
TGTTTTTTCTAATGACGGCCATTTTGCTGTCAGTGCTCTGCTTTCAGCAGGACTTATTCTCCTCAAGAGGAAATCCCTCCGGCATTGATTAGCATATCTTGTGAAGCACATGAAGGTAGTAAAGCTTGTGGGTAAACGTCTAGGCAAAGTAAAACATGTAAAGTAAAACGCAGCACACTGCTGTTCATGATCCCAAGTGATTTCATTGTTATGTTTCCACCCACGGACCAGGAATAAATGCAGGAATTCAGCTCGTAGTCTCCTAGGAGAAGGAAAAACAGGGTTTTGACTATATGGTATAGAGCTTTGTCAGATTTGACTTTTCGAAGCAGGTTAGGAGAACTTACGGAGCAGGATAGGAGAATTCATGTAGCAATTAGGAGAATTAGGTTAAGGTTAGGAAAAGGTTTAGGCTTAGGGTTCGCTAAAATACAAAACATTTCAARTYTATCTCTTCTAGCCATGACCGATGAGCTGTGGACGGACATTGTGTGTATTTGGCCATGTTTATACAGCGGGAAAAATGGGTAATTTTAATGAGACATGAGTCTTCAAGTTTATTGGCTCCATTAATGGATGAGATTAGGGGCAAAACCATGACAGAAAGAGAGATGGTGTTTAAGCCTAGAGTACTGTACAAAGTCCTTTTCCAAATACAATCGTACCAAAGACAGATCTTGGAAAGCAACTGTATGTGAACGATGTAGCATTTAGTGAGTTGAAAACATCTGTTTCAGTTGATAACAAGGAGCAGTTATGATATTCCCTCAGGCTCCTATACCCACTAGGCGACGTGAGGTCACATTGAATCAATACCAGGAACTTGGTTCCCTGATAGAAGAAAACAGAAGCCCTCTACTTCCTCCTCCACTTCCTCCTTCACTTATTTTATGTCCAAGGTGCAGAAAACCTGGCAACAGGGGTTCTGACTTATCAAGAATTATACCTGGGTTATCYAACCCTGTCCCAATCAATAGCTGATTTGAATTGCATAATTTCCTCCACCTRCCGTTGTCCCTTCGGTCTTTAGCTGGCTTGGGGCCAGTTGCTCTGTGGCAGGGATTATTAATAGCACTCGGTYGACTCACTAAATACTGATTCATGGACGCCTGTTCTTTTCCCACCAGGGTAGCTGTTTAAACCGTCTTGTCTGTATCGATCGCTGAGGGCTGGAGGGGTTGTTAATATTAACCCTGTGAGTGGCGGTCTCTGTATATATGTCTCTTTGTGTGTGTGTGCGAGTGTGGCGGCTGAACAGGGGGTCTTCATAGCCACCTAAGGGATGATGTGATGGGAGCTGAGTGTTMTCTTGGTCCAGCTGTGTGGAGGCAAATGATTGTTTCTGACGTCTCGGTTGTGACATCGTGAGAGGTGAGCTGAAAGGCATAGTGGCGAGGTGTGTGTCTGTGTGTGTACACATGTGTGTTTGTCTGAGCAACTTCCCCAACAACACATAAAATGAGATGTATGAGGCATTTGGGCTTTGGAGGCATCAAAGACCAACAGCCTTACTGCGCATGGTCTAATCTTGTTGTTGTAAACCGCTCCCAAGACGTCTTGGTCTATTAGAATGTAATCTCCATTTTAGTATTGACCAGACAGACACAGCTGTCACTGGCTAAGAGCTGTCTCTTATACACATCTAGATGTGTATAAGAGACAGGTTGAACCGACCCTTTGGAAAGACTTCGAAAGCAACAGTGAATCTGTTAAGTGGAGATTTCTCAACAATCATTCTCACGACAGCACATTGGTGATAGTCAGTGGCAAATATCAAAGCTAAGCTTGATTAAAACCCTGGATGGGGGACTAGTTTTTTTTTACAAGGTTTGTCTACATTGAAAATGGGTTACCATGATGACATAATCCTGTGGTAAAAAGTCACCCTCAAAACAACATTGATTACTTTTTTTAAATGCAATGTATTTTCCACATAGATTCCTCTTCACAACACGTTGACAAATTACGTAGATTAAAAAAAAACATTTCTACCCAGCGGGTGGGGCTCTATTCAATCCGTATCCTGGAACTTCAGAGTTACAGCCTGATTGAAATTTAAAGGCAATTTTCCCGTGTTAGTGGACACTGCTGTTTTCGGTAGATGCAGCATATGTCGGTTCAATTGTAAATGACCTTTACATTTCTATTGCCCAATCTGTAACCCTTCACCGATGCAGGTTGAACAGAGCCGTTGTACTGCTTTGTTTTTTCTAATGACGGCCATTTTGCTGTCAGTGCTCTGCTTTCAGCAGGACTTATTCTCCTCAAGAGGAAATCCCTCCGGCATTGATTAGCATATCTTGTGAAGCACATGAAGGTAGTAAAGCTTGTGGGTAAACGTCTAGGCAAAGTAAAACATGTAA
>NW_019945864.1:50454-74542 GCF_002910315.2 Salvelinus sp. IW2-2015 | reverse complement strand
AGTGCAAGACAACAGCTATTTGCGTCGGAGTGCGTTGGGTGCCGGGTGAGATGACAGAATCCTTCTATGTGGGACTCCAACTAAAGATTACCGTGGTGACGTTAATTGGTGAATGTGCTCATAGAAGTGTGTAATTTAATGAGTTTAACAACACAAAATGTGCATCAGTCATATCCGTTTCACACAGGTGTGTGGTTTTAAAGGGGCAGTGCAGTTAAAAATGTGGTCCTGTGTTTTTTTAATATATTTCCACACTATGAGGTTGRAATAATACTGTGAAATTGGGAGAATTATGATAATGAACTTTTAGTGAAAGAGCTGTTTGAAAAGACCTCCTGAAATGTCAGCTTGTGTGGCTGGGTGGGGTTTTGGACCACCTGGTGACATCACCATGCTGTATAAGTTAATAGACCAATAACAAAGAGTTTGTCCTCCTCTCTGCCAATAACAGGACATTTTCAGGTTACACATCCCTCCCATTAGGCTCCTCCAATTATGACCCTCTCTCAGACCACTCCCAGACATTCCTAGCAAAATTATTGCTTGAGAAATTGCATTTTACTAAGACGGTAAGAAGCAATTTGTGTTTATTTTTGACCATTTTAATAAGGTACATAAATGTTACCCAGAAATGATTTGATATTGAGATACAAATGGCTGCATTGGAGTACTATGGAACAAGGCCAACAGACGGCACCATAGCCTTAATCTGCAGCAGGCAACTGTCATCATCAGCTTGAGGCGTCTTTGTGATTTTACCACCACCTCCCACCTCCCCAAGCCACAACACCCCGTATACATCAGCAAGGTCAAACAATAATATTGATCATCTTTAAATGTACACAGTTTAAATTAAACATTATGAAATGGTTAGTTATATATAGTTGATTATCATTATTGCATAGGCTACTAGTTTAATCTCTGTGGAGCTGCATGCTCTTTTCTCGGTGAAGATTTTTTTAAATAGATTCCTCTCTGGGTGAGAATAGGATCAGAACCTTGACTGTGAACCCTGGGTGATATTTCATCATAACGCTGACATACAGTAGAGCTCCAGAGAGATCCAACACTGACATTATACCTCCCGCCTGGGGGCTTCGGTGCACCCCAAAGGGCACACTACTCTCTATATAAACCCCATATGGGCCCTGATCAAAACAAGTGCACTATAATAAGGAATAGGGTGCCATTTGGGACGCTGTCTATGACTCAATGACAGTACAATCAAACTACTGACCCCACGTTTAGAATATTTGGGTTATGGGTTGTTTTSTTTTGTTCATCTAGTTAATCTAGCTCATCATGAAAGTCAACTTCACTTGCTACATTTCCCCTCCTCTCTGGATCACATGACCTTGTTGTTGTCTGCTCATTCTGTGTGTGGTTTAATTCAGTCCAGAGAGCTTGATAACCAGACTCTATAACACAGAGCATAGAGAAATAAAGGAGGGCTGGTCTAATCTGTAGCTGCTCTTCATAGAGAGGTATCAGTAGGATCTCTGTGAATAAGTTCCTCTACATCGCCATGCCCTGAATGAATTACACCAGTCTGTTAGTATTCTGTCTCTGGTGTACAAAAAGGTCAATGTCAAACGCAGCTCATTTAAAAGTCAATAGGCGCCGTGCACACATCTCCTGRGAATGCCAGGCCTGGGACTCTGCTCCAGACGCTATTGTGTATCATTCTGTTAGCTGACCTTCCAATGAAATATGCTCTCCATACTGAATTACATGGTCCAAATAGAGGCAGAAGTTCCCGACAAATCCTGCTCCCTCTTGGCTAGTAATTCAAACATATTTATTTACACCAACAAGGAAATATTTTCTTTAATCCTCATTGTTCAATTGACATTTTAATTTGAATTGGTGTAATACTGAAAGTAATAAAAAATACATACAGAGAAAAGTATGTCAGTTATTGCTTATATAACATAGAAATTAGTACTTTTTAAAATCCTAGCTTGTTATCACCAACATCACCAACAAACTATCATGGTTCGAACACACCCGAGAAAGTCGTGAAAGAAGTCACGACAATGCGTATTTACCCCAGATGGCGCGTACCCCAACTAAACAAGGGCCAAGCTTCCTGCCATCCAGGATCTATATGCCAGGCGGTGTCAGAGGAAGGCCCAAAAAATTGTCAGAGACTCCAAGCACCCATTTCATAGACTGTTCTCTCTGCTACCGCACACCAAGCGGTACCGGAGTGCCAAGTCTAGTTCCAAAAGACTCCTTAACAGCTTCCACCCCAGAGCCATAAGACTGCTGAATTCATCAAATGGCCCCCCAGACTATTTGCATTGACCCCTGATTTTACACTGCTTCTACTCACTGTTTATTATCTATGCATAGTCACTTCACCTTTACCCATATGTACAAATGTCCTTGACTAACCTGTACATTGACTCGGTACCCCCTGTATATAGCCTCTTAGTTATTTTATTGTCTTACTTTTTAAAAAACTTTAGTTGTTTAGTAAATATTTTCTTAACTCTATTTTCTTAAAACTGCATTGTTGGTTAAGGGCTTGTAAGTAAGCATTTCACGGTAAGGTCTACAGCTGTTTATCAGCGCTTGTGACACATACAATTTGTTTGATTTATAGGTTATAAAAGCTACAAAAAATACAAATAGTTTCTTGTTCTACGATGTCATGATTCAAGAGACACACCTTAATACCTCATCCCTACATGACACAGCATAATACCTCATCCCTACATGACGCATAATACCTCACTCATACACAGCATAATACCCATCCTACACGACACAGCATAATACCTCATCCCTACACTGAACACAGCATAATACCTCATCCCTACACGACACAGCATAATACCTCATCTACATAACGCATAATACCTCATCCTCATGACACAGCAAATTACCTTCATCCCTACAGACACAGCATAATACCTCATCCCACACGACACAGCATAAACCTCATCCCTACATGCACAGCATAATACCTCATCCCTACATGACACAGCATAATACCTCATCCCTACATGACACAGCATAATACTCATCCCTACATGACAGCATAATACCTCATCCCTACATGACACAGCATAATACCTCATCCCTACATGACACAGCATAATACCTCATTCCCTACATGACACAGCATAATACCTCACCCTACATGAACAGCATTAATCACCTCATCCCTACATGACACAGCATTAATACCTCATCCCTACATGACACAGCATAATACCTCATCCTACATGACACAGCATAATACCTCATCCCTACATGACACAGCATAATACCTCATCCTACATGACACAGCATAAATACCTCATCCCTACATGACACCAGCATAATACCTCATCCCTACATGACAGCATAATACCTCATCCCTACACGACACAGCATAATACCTCATCCCTACATGACACAGCATAATACCTCATCCCTACATGACACAGCATAATACCTCATCCCTACATGACACAGCATAATACCTCATCCCTACATGACACAGCATAATACCTCATCCCTACACGACACAGCATAATTACCTCATCCCACATGACACAGCATAATACCTCATCCCTACATGACACAGCATAATACCTCATCCCTACACGACACAGCATAATACCCTCATCCACTACATGACACAGCATAATACCTCATCCCTACATGACACAGCATAATACCTCATCCCTACAGACACAGCATAATACCTCATCCCTACACGACACAGCATAATACCTCATCCCTACAGACACAGCATAATACCTCATCCCTACATGACAGCATAATACCTCATCCCTACATGACACAGCATAATACCTCATCCCTACATGACACAGCATAATACCTCATCCTACATGACAGCATAATACTCATCCCTACATGACACAGTCATAATACCTCATCCCTACATGACACAGCATAATACCTCATCCCTACATGACACAGCATAATACCTCATCCCTACATGACACAGCATAATACCTCATCCCTACATGACACAGCATAATAACCTCATCCCTACATGACACAGCATAATAACCTCATCCCTACATGACACAGCATAATACCTCATCCCTACATGACACAGCATAATACCTCATCCCTACCATGACACAGCATAATACCTCATCCCTACATGACACAGCATAATACCTCATCCCTACATACAGCATAATACCTCATCCCTACAGACACAGCATAATACCTCATCCCTACATGACACAGCATAATACCTCATCCCTACATGACACAGCATAATACCTCATCCCTACATGACACAGCATAATACCTCATCCCTACATGACACAGCATAATACCTCATCCCTACATGACACACCTTAATACCTCATCCCTACATGACACAGCATAATACCTCATCCCTACACGACACAGCATAATACCTCATCCCTACATGACACAGCATAATACCTCATCCCTACATGACACAGCATAATACCTCATCCCTACATGACACAGCATAACCTCATCCCTACATGACACAGCATAATACCTCATCCCTACTGACACAGCATAATACCTCATCCCTACATGAACAGCATAATACCTCATCCCTACACGACACAGCATAATACCTCATCCCTACATGACACAGCATAATACCTCATCCCTACATGACACAGCATAATACCTCATCCCTACATGACACAGCATAATACCTCATCCCTACATGACACAGCATAATACCTCATCCCTACATGACACAGGCATAATACCTCATCCCTACATGACACAGCATAATACCTCATCCCTACATGACACAGCATAATACCTCATCCCTACATGACACAGCATAATACCTCATCCCTACATGACACAGCATAATACCTCATCCCTACACGACACAGCATAATACCTCATCCCTACATGACACAGCATATACCTCATCCCTACATGACACAGCATAATACCTCATCCCTACATGACACAGCATAATACCTCATCCCTACATGAACAGGCATAATACCTCATCCCTACACGACACAGCATAATACCTCATCCCTACATTACACAGCATAATACCTCATCCCTACATGACACAGCATAATACCTCATCCCTACATGACACAGCATAATACCTCATCCCTACACGACACAGCATAATACCTCATCCCTACATGACACAGCATAATACCTCATCCCTACATGACACAGCATAAACCTCATCCCTACAGACACAGCATAATACCTCATCCCTACAGACACAGCATAATACCTCATCCCTACATGACACAGCAAATACCTCATCCCTACATGACACAGCATAATACCTCATCCCTACATGACACAGCATAATACCTCATCCCTACATGACACAGCATAATACCTCATCCCTACATGACACAGCATAATACCTCATCCCTACATGACACAGCATAATACCTCATCCCTACATGACACCAGCATAATACCTCATCCCTACATGACACAGCTTAATACCTCATTCCTACATGACACAGCATAATACCTCATCCCTACATGACACAGCTAATAACCTCATCCCTACATGACACAGCATAAGATACCTCATCCCTACATGACAACAGACATAATACCTCATCCCTACATGACACAGCATAATACCTTCCTACATGACACAGCATAATACCTCATCCCTACATGACACAGCATAATACCTCATCCCTACATGACACAGCATGGAACACTATGCTGCTCTGTCAATCAAACAGTTGYCATTGTGCTGTATCAGTGGTTAGATCAGTGTTCTTTTCCAGATGGCGCGTACCTCAACTAAACAATGGCAGGGGAAGTATATGACATACTTTATCAACAGCAGACTTGCAGGATGCCTGATAAATTAAAATAGGTTTGCCAACATTATGGAGTTACTGCTGTCTGTTTAGAAAGAAATGTAATAATTCAGAATAGCCTACTACACCACGAAGAAGCCTAAAATGTAGCCACAGAGGATAAGTAGCTTATTTTATAAATAGCCTAAAGTAGCATGTCTGGTGAACAGGTCAGGGTTCTATAGCTGCAGGCAGAACAGCTGAAACTGGATCAGCAGCACGACAAGCAGGACTGGGTACAGGGACAGCCAGGAGTCGTCAGGCCAGGTAGTCCTGAAGAGCATCCCTGGGAGGGAGGGAGGGAGGGAGGGAGGGACCTATGATCACACAGGTCACCAGATAAGACAGGAGAATTACACCAGATAGGACAGACTGACCCTAGCCCCCCGGCACATAGACTATTGCAGAATAGATACTGAAGACTGAGACAGTTCTCCTATTGACTCCTATGTGGGGGGTTTTCTCCCCTAAAGAGGCATTTCTCAGTGTTTTCTGTGAACTTCCCGTCGGCTGAGGTGCAGGACTCCATCTATAGTCACATCCGGATTGGTCATCTGCAGCAGGTGTTAAAGACGGCCCCCTCAGCTGTGTTGAAGACAGCCCTCTCCGTGCTCCAGGCAGCCCTCCACCACAGCATGCTCAACAACTTCCTGCCCACTGCAGTCAAGTTCCATTACATCTTCAACCTACCGGACCTCGCCAACATCTTTCAGCTAATGATGGTGGGGTTTAAGTAATATACCCTAAACACTATATACCCTAAACACTACTGTAAAAGTGACATGATCTGACACCTTTCACAATCACTCCAGGTGGCAGACATTCACCCACGGTTCTCTTGTCCTGYTCTGAACGGATCTGACACATCTTTTAGTTTAGCTATGATCAATATAAACTATGCTTAGTTAAAAGTGGTATTTTTTGTGTTTTTGTAGGGCCTTCTGATGTCAGGGCCAGAGTGTGTGAGACAGGACAGTGACCTGGTACAGCTGTGGATCCATGAGTCTAGCAGGGTGTAGTCAGACAGACTGGTGGACATGCAGCTTTTCACCAAACTCCAGATGGACACGCTGACAGAGTGCTGTGAAGTTTGTTACCAAACCTGGTAAACATGGCAGCAGGTAGCCTAGTGGTTAGAGGCAGGTAGCCTAGCGGTTAGAGGCAGGTAGCCTAGCGGTTAGAGGCAGGTAGCCTAGCGGTTAGAGGCAGGTAGCCTAGCGGTTAGAGGCAGGTAGCCTAGTTAGGCAGTTAAGAGGCAGGTACCTTAGCAGTTAGAGGCAGGTAGCCTAGTGGTTAGAGTGTTGGACTAAAACCAAGAAATTGCCAGATCGAATCCCTGAGCTGACAAGGTAAAATCTGTCATTCTGCTCCTGAACAAGGCACTGTTCCTAGGCCATCATTGAAAATAAGAACTTGTTTCTTAACTGACTTGCCTAGTTAAATAAAGGTTTAAACAAAACGTCCCAGTTTAAAAGCCATTCCTGAAATTCAACTCATTTTGTCCTGAAGCTGAAATATAGTTTTACATTTTTAAAGCAATTTTGTGGGCACTTCTATACATTTTGCATGGAGCTGAGATATAATAATTTTGCAGTTTTTAAGCAAATTTCCTGCATTTCTACGCATCTTGACATGGCTAATGCTGTGTTCCTATGCTCAAACATTATGACCAAATCAACAATGTCTTGAGATGTTGCTCAATATATCCACATAATTTTCCTACCTCATGATGCCATGTATTTGTGAAGTGCACCAGTCCCTCCTGCAGCAAAGCACCCCCCAACATGATGCTGCCACCCCCGTGCTTCACGGTTGGGATGGTGTTCTTCGGCTTGCGAGCTTCCCCTTTTTCCTCCAACATAACAATGGTCATTATGGCCAACAGTTCTATTTTTGTTTCATCAGACTAGAGGACATTTCTCCAAAAAGTACGATCTTTGTCCCATGTGCAGTTGCAACCGTAGTCTGGCTTTTTTTATGGCGGTTTTTGAGCAGTGGTTCTTCCTTGCCGAGCGGCCTTTCAGGTTATGTTGATATAGGACTCGTTTTACTGTGGATATAGATACTTTTGTACCTGTTTCCTCCCGCATCTTCACAAGGTCCTTTGCTGTTGTTCTTTGCTGTTGTTTTGGGAGTGATTTGCACTTTTCTCACCAAAGTACGTTAATCTCTAGGAGACAGAATGTGTCTCCTTCCTGAGCAGTATGACGACTACGTGGTCCCATGGTGTTTATACTTGCGTACTATTGTTTGTACAGATGAATGTGGTACCTTCAGGCATGTGGAAATTGCTCCCAAGGATGAACCAGACTTGTTTAGGTCTACAAATTATTTTTTTCTGATGTCTTGACTGATTTCTTTTGATTTCCCCATGATGTCAAGCAAAGAGGCACTGAGTTTGAAGCTAGGCCTTGAAATACATCCACAGGTACACCTCCAATTGACTCAAATMATGTCAATTAGCCTATCAGAAGCTTCTAAAGCCATGACATCATTTTCTGGAATTGTCCAAGCTGTTTAAAGGCACAGTCAACTTAGTGTATGTAAACTTCTGACTTCAACTGTAGGTCCATTATCTTTGTACACACTTTCTATTGGTTTTTCGTCATTTCAATTTACACTGAAAGTGTTTTTTCATACCGAAAATGTGTGAAGAAAAAAAAGAAAAWKYTCCCGTGACCAACTTGGACACCCGACCCTTAGTTTGGGAATCACTGTATTATAAAACGGGTAGTATAATAAACTCACTGTAAAAGTGTTTTCTCAAAAAATTGTGTCATTAAAGATGAAGACGTACATCTTTTACGTCAAAAAGATTTTTTGTACATCTTTTAAAACACAAAGAAAATGCATAACGTTGAAAATAAGCAGACTGACTGAATTTTTTCAAAACGGAGCAGAATTGAGTCATCTAACTTTTTTTAGGAGGTATTCAGAAGTACTATCAATGAGGTAACCTCAGTTGTCTTGAAGGCAGGATCATGGAACACCCTTTTCAGAAAGTGTTTTTCGAGACAATAGAGTTGAGCATGTTTTGTGTTCATCCACAGCTGTAGGGTCATTTATATCCTGGAGTCTACGTGTGGTCATGCCCTGACGAAGGCCTACACAAAACACAGAACCTCAAGGTAAACACACACACACACCCGAGGAAGGTCTACACCACACAGAACCTCAAGGTAAATACACACACACCCCGAGGAAGGCCTACACCACACAGAACCTCAAGGTAAATACACACACACCCCAAGGAATGCCTACACCACACAGAACCTCAAGGTAAATACACACACACACACACACACCCGAGGAAGGCATACACCACACAGAACCTCAAGGTAAACACACACACACACCCGAGGAAGGCTACACCACACAGAACCTTAAGGTTAACACACACACACCCCAAGGAAGGCCTACACCACACAGAACCTCAAGGTATACACAGAAGGTCTTCTTGGTATGAGAGGTCATCATGATTAACATAGTCATTAATAATGGATGTAAAGCCTGACAGAATTTATCGTAGATCGTTTAGGCATGATAAGTGATTGCAATGAATATGTGAATAGATATCACGCGGCAGAGCAGGATTTCAACACCAAGAGACATATATCTGTCAATATAAAAACTTCCTGTAGTATAATAAATATCTTTATCCCAGCCAATCACAGTCCGCCATATTGTGCGGTGAACCGCACCACAGGAGAATAATAATGCAAAATGTCTGTGATTCATTAAGAGAGATCAATGTTTCTTTTAGACACAGTTCTCCTGTCACTCTGTTCTCTCTCTCCTCTTCCCTTCTATCTCTCTCTCTCTTTCTCTCTCTCGCTCTCTCTCTCTCTTCTCCTCTCTCTCTCTCTCTCTCTCTCATCTCTCTCTCTCTCTCTTCTCTCTCTCTCTCTTCGGTCATCTCTCTCTCTCTTTCCTCTCTCTCTGTGGTCCTCTGTCTCTGTCCTCTGTTCCCACTCTCTCTCTCTCTCCCCTCTCTCTCTCTCTTTCTCTCTTTTCTTTCTTTCCCCTCTTCTCTCCCGAATTCCCACAGGAATCATTGTCAGAATGCTATTAAAGGCCTGGAAATATATTTTAATAGCTCATTTGGTGGAGGGCCATGCATTATCCTTTAATCATCTGTTTAAAGATCACATCTGCCTATCGAAATGGCTCCCTAATTCCTATGGTAGTGCACGACTTTTGAACCAGGACCTATATGCGGCACTATATTATGCGGCGATGGTGCAATTATGGACGCAAACCAGAGTCCTCTCTCTCTCTCTCTCTCTCTCTGCAGCGTCATGGTGATGAGCCACTTCATTGATCTTGGGATACCCGTCCCAAATTCTTCAATGAGCACATCGTGTTGTAATGTGTATTTTCAGATTACACCAAACTTTTCACTGCTTGAAAGAACAGTTAGAGAGCAGCCCTTCCAATAAAGGTGTTTCACTGTCCTACTCTGTGGGCGGCCAGGGAAAAATTGGGAAAGACCTATGTTGTTTTAAATTCAAAAATGTTGCGCAGAGGACTATTCAGGACAACTTGAATTCAGGCTACTGTGGGGAGACTAGCACACATGGTCGAATCTGTACAAACAAAGGCGAGACGTACTATGAAGGAGCAGATATCTCTAGGCAAGGATTACGATAGGCATGAGACCATCGATTAACAAAGACGTATAATAGGACTCTCTAGGGACTCAATAACACGCTGTGATGGAGAAAAGATGTAGTCACAAAAACACAATTGCTACTGTAGTGAAAAAGTACAGGAGATCTGGGATTGTTATGTGCAGAAGCATAGTAGATAACGCGCATTTCGTGAATCCTACACACACAAACTCCAACCAATGGTGGAAGGTACACTACGCATTCATTCCTATCTAAAATAATGTGATTAAAAATACACACTTCAGTCATATCACAAAATAACGACACGAGGAGTGGAGAATGAAACAGTGGATCCCATATTCACAAGCAAATGTCAGTAGGAAAGAATATGGCCTTACAGAAGAACACAGGGTACGCGTAGAGATTTAGTCAGAGACTGTCTCTCGTTCTTCACTGAGAGGATTCAAAGCAAAGAAGAAAAGAATTGCAGATACTGCAAACGAGGAACACCCAAACTTCCCTTTCATTACGCCTTTTCCCCTGTTGGGCTTCCTGGTAAACACACCTCTTAATGCTCTACAATTAGTGACTTGGCTGAAGGACTGAGTAAAGAGAACAGACAATCAGCTCTGCTTACTGTGTTCTGTCTCTACTGACCCTGACTGTTACTGTGTTCTGTCTCTACTGACCCTGACTGTTACTGTGTTTCTCTACTGACCCTGATGTTACTGTGTTCCTACTGACCCTGACTGTTACTGTGTTCCTACTCGACCCTGACTGTTACTGTGTTCTCTACTGACCCTGACTGTTACTGTGTTCTCTTGCTGACCCTGACTGTTACGTGTGTTCTCATTACTTGACCCTGACTGTTACTGTGTTCTCTACTGACCCTGACTGTTACTGTGTTCTCTGCTGACCCTGACTGTTACTGTGTTCTCTGCTGACCCCTGACTGTTACTGTGTCTCTGCTGACCCTGACTGTTTACTGTGTTCTGTCTCTACTGACGCCTGACTGTTACTGTGTTCTCTACTGACCCTGACTGTTACTGTGTTCTCTAGTGACCCTGACTGTTACTGTGTTCTCTACTGACCTGACTGTTACTGTGTTCTCTAACTGACCCTGACCTGTACTGTTTCTCTACTGACCCGGACTTTACTGTGTTCTCTACTGACGCCGGACTGTTACTGTGTTCTCTACTGACCCTGACTGTTACTGTGTTCTCTATGACCCTGACTGTTCGTGTTCTCTACTGACCTGACTGTTTAACTGTGTTCTCTACTGACCCTGGAAGGAAGGAAGGAAGAGGAAGGAGGAATGAAAGGAAGGAAGGAAGGAAGGAGGAAGAAGGAAGGAAGGAAGGAAGAAAAGGAGGAAGGAAAGCAAAGAACAAGAAAGAAGAAAGAAGAAAGAAAGGAAGGAAGGAAGGAAGGGAAGGAAGGAAGGAAGGAAGGAAGAAGGAAGGAGGAAGGAAGGAAGGAAGGACGGAAGGAAGGAAGGAAGGAAGGAAGGAGGAAGGAAGGACAGGAAGGAAGGAAGGAAGGAAGGAAGGAGGAAGGAAGGAAGGAGAGGAAGGACAGGAAAAGGAAGGAGAGGAAGGAAGGAAGGAAGGAGGAAATGTGAGTGAGAGGGAAAGCGGAAGGGAGGTAGAATGGACAGGCGTGCCAGTTTGTCCTCATTCTGTTAAAAGAGGATGTTTCCTATTTGGGATGCATCCATTTCAGTGGTCTATGCTGTGTGTGTGTTGTCATAAGTATGTACATTTGGGCATACATACCTTTATGTCTGTGTTTGGGAAATGTGCCACATATGTGTCCTGTGTGTTTTACTACATGTTGGCCAAAAGGTCTGGTGGTTAGCCCCAGAGCCCGTCCTCCCAGGGCCTGTATGTTCATGGCTTTTGTGGAGTAAGGACCATAATGGGCTCTCCCTATGGGGTCCTGGTCAGAAAGTGTGCACTAAATAGGGGAATAGGGTGCCATGTGGTCCATGTCCTGTTCTGAACCTGCACTTCCCTCTTACTGCATAAAGGATGGTGTTCTCTCTCCTAGCTGGTTCTGTGTCCTGTCTCCTGGTGGCAGTGCCCTGCGTCTCAGGGCCGTCTCTTCCCTGCCCTGGTCCACTGCACCACCTATCGGACTGGTTCCACCGCTGGCCTCCCTGAGGCGCCTGTCATCTGTCAGCCTCAGGTTCATCCAGGAGACTGAGGACATTGAGGTGACGTGTATGGTAGCTCTAGACAGCTTTAATTAATGTACGTGGAACTTTCAACAAGGTTTTCCATTTCTTTCAAAATAATTCTGATAAAGGGGGGTGCAGAGGGAGACCACGTCAATATATAGAGGTTCAGAGGGCTGTTTTATTATTCGTCTTTGCTACCCGCGCCGCTTGCTTTCTTCTCCTTGTTATTATAAGTCTGATTATTTGAGGATTTAGGCGGTGTTTGTTGTTTTTCCTTAAAATGTGTCGTGTATTTGATCTGGTGTAAGTCCGGATTCACAAGCATAGGACACACCGTATATTAGTAGGTTCACAAAAAACGTTGTGTGAACACATGAAGATTGTTTTGTTCCTTCATTACACATATTGCGTTTATTTGGGTATTACATTTAGATGAGACGTTGTCTGTCCTCATTTTTTTGTTCTACTCTCAAGTTTTGTCCTATCTATCTTTTCTGTCTTGCAGGTAGGAGAAAATTGATTCGCTATGTAATTGCAAGTAGGCATTTGATGGGTATTACGCAGTCAGCTCAATTTATTCAGTGGCAGGGCAAAGAATACCATATTCAGCATAGATCGTGAGAAATAACTCAAAAGGGATGATGCAGTTGCGCCTGATATTGGAAGAATAAAAAGAAAAAAAAAAGAAAAAAAAAAATAAGAAAAAAGGAAAAAAAAAATGTGATACCAGATCACGAAGATACAGAAGAAAAAAATTAATTGGTTCGCATGTGGTAGGCGAGCATCAAGAGTGATTTCACATCTACGACGCAATACATTAATGTGTGTCCGAAGTAGTCTAGCTTGTTTGCGCAGAGAGGATAGAGTAGGTGATCGTGTACGGGTGTTCCACAGAGGGCTAGTGAATATGTGATCAATGAAAGATTGTCATCTTGTAAACTCAAAGTTGCATCTGTAGATAATAAACACGAGGACTAATTCTTCAAGTTCATTTTTGAGTGGATTTTCGGTAAAGCTATAGGTGGAAATGTGTTTTACAGCGGCTGCGAGGTTTCTTTTCAGCAGTAGAATGAATGACCACTTAGCAGCGGCCGTGGTAAGTGTGTATACAACGATGTGATGGTGTTTTACACAGGCTCAGGTCTGGTTCCGTAGTAGATGGAAGCTGACGAACACGGGCCCGTCGTTAGTGTTATACTGATGTGATGGTGTTTTACACAGCTCAGGGTCTGTTTCCAGTCAGATGAATGACACTACAGCGGCCGGTGTAGTTGTTAACTGATGGTGATGAGTGTTTATAGCACAGCTCACGTCTCTGATTTCCACGTAGCGATGCAAGTGAACACATAGCACGGCCGGCTGTAGTTGTACACTGACTGGTGATGGTGTTCTTACACCAGTTCAGGTCTGTCACAGTACGGATGAATTGACTACGGACACGGCCGTAGTAGTTGTCCTAGATGTGATGGTTGTTTTACACAGGCTCGGTCTGTTCCATTAGATGATAATTGACACGACCACGGGCCGTGTCACCGTTGTACTGAGTTGTGCGATGGGTTTTTACACAGCTCAAGGGTCTGTTCCAAGTAGATGAATGACACGACAAACGGCCTGTTGTAGTTGTACTCCGATGTGATGAGGTTGTTTTAAACTACAGCGTCAGGGTCTGTTCCAGTAGACTTGAGTACTCGATACACGGCCGTGTAGGTGTACTGATTGTTGAAGGTTGTTCTATAAACACAGCTTCTAGGGTCGTGTTCCAGTGAGAGTGAATGACACGTGACACAGGGGGATTCTGCGACCGTGTAGGAGTGTACTGAGTGTGAATGGTGTTTAACACAGCATGCAGGTCTCGTTCCAGTTAGATGAATGACACAGTACCACGGTTGGTTCCGTGTCAGTGTTGTACATGTATTATGTGATGGTGTGTTGTTGTAACGCGCACGGGACTCCAAGGCTAGTTTTCCAGTATGAGTGAATGACACGACACGGCCGGTTTAGTTGTACTGATGTGATCGGGTAGTTTGTTCTTATATTCACTAGCCAATCAGGTCTGTTCCAGGTAGATGATATGACAAGACACGGCCGGTGTAGTATGTAACTGATGTGATGGTGTTTTACATCCAGCATCACGGTCCTGTTCACAGTTAGATTGGAAAATGACAAACTTCACGAGCGGCCCGTGTAGGTATGTTAACACTGAGAATGTGATTAGCGTAGGTTACACAGCTCACGCTGTCTTGGTACCACAGTAGAATGAAATGACACGACACGGCCGTGCGTAGTTGTTACATGATGTGATGGTGTTTACACAGCTAGGTTCTGTTCCAGTTAGGATGGAATGACACGACACGGCCGTGTTTAGTAGTTATCTTTGGTGATGTCGATGGTGTTTTTATACACAGCTTCAGGTCTGTTCCAGTAGATGAATGAACGACACGGCCGTGTTGTAGGTTGTACTGATGTATGGTGTTTGACACAGCTCAGGTCTGTTCCAGTAGATGAATGACACGATAACGGCCGCTTGAGTTTACTGTAGACTGTTGTTATGAGTGTTTTAACAAGATCAGGTCTTTGTTCACAGTCAGATGAATGACATAGCACGGCCGTGTAGTTTGTACTGATTGTGCATGGTGTTTTACCACAGAACTCAGGTAGTATGCAAGTAGATGCAAATGAACAACTGACACGGCATGCGTGTGTAAGTTGTACTGGATGATGATGGTGTTTTGAACACAGCTCGAAGGTCTGTGTTCCAGATGAAATGACACGACACGGCCGTGTAGTTTACTGATGTGATTGGTGTTTACACAGCTGCAGGTCTTTCCAGTAGAGTGAAATGAACACACACGGCCGTGTAGGTTGTACTGAATGTGATGGTGTTTTACACAGGCTCAGGTCTGGTTCCAGAGTAGAAAATGAATGGACACAACAACGGCCGTGTAGTTTGTATGATGAGATGATGGTGTGAATTTACAACAGCTCTAGGTTCTCGTTACCAGTAAGATGTAATGTGACACTGAGCAAATCGGCTCGTGTAGGTTGTCTACTGAATGTGAATGGGTGTTTTTACCACAAGCTCCGGTCTGTGTCCAGTAGATGAATGACACGACACGCCGTGCCTATGTGTACTGATTGTGAATGGTGTTTTAGACACGCTCAGGTCTGTTCCAGTAGTGAATGACTACGACAGCACGCGCGGATGTATTATGTAACTGATGGTGATGGTGTATTTTACAGACAGTCTCAGCAGTCGTAGTTCCAGTTAAGATGAATGACACGACATCGGCCGTGTAGTTGTACTGATGTGATGGTGTTGAAAATACTACAGTCTCAGGTCCTGTTCCAGTAGATATGATGCACTACACGGCCCGTTAGTTGGTACTAGGATGTGATGGTGTTTTACACAGCTCAGGTCTGTTCAGTAGATGATGACAGACACGGCGTGTACGTTGTACTTGTGTGATGGTGTTTTACACAGCTTCAAGGTCTGTTCCAGTAGATGAATCGACACGGACAAGGCCGTGTAGTTGTACCTGATGTGATGGTGGTTTTTACACCAGCTCAAGGTCTGTTCCAGTAGATGAATGACGACGACACGGCCGTGTAGTTGTACTGATGTGATGTGTTACACAGCTCAGGTCCTGTTCGCAGTAGATGAATGACACAGGACACGGGCCGTGTAGTTGTACTGCTGTGATGGTGTTTTACACCAGCTCAGGTCTGTTCCAGTAGATGAATGACACTACACGGCCGTGTAGTTTGTACTGATGTGATGTGTGTTGTTTTACACTTAGCTCAGGTTCTGTACCAGTGATGAATGACACGACACGCGCCGTGTAGTCTTACTGGATATGTTGAGTGGTGTCTTTGTCATAAACAGGCGCAGGTCTGTTCCAGTAAAATGAAAGTGAGAGCACGACACGGCCGTGTAGTTGTACTGATGTTGATGTGTGTTTTGCACAGCTCAGGTCTGTTCAGTAGAATGAAAATGACACACCGCCAGTGTAGTTTGTACTGATTGATGGGTTGTTACACAGCTCAGGAGTCTGTTCCAGTAGATAATGACACTACATCGGCCGTGTAGTTGTACTGATGTGATGGTGTTTTTACACACTCAGAGTCTGTCCAGTAGTGGAATGCACTACACGAGCCGCTGGACTAGCTTTGTACTGAGTGTAGATGGTGTTTATTAAACACAAAGCTCAGGTCTTGGTTCCAGTAGATGAATACACGACTACGGCCGTGTTAGTTGCTACTGATGTTGATGGTGTTTTTGAATCTGGAATTTTTATCATTCCTGTCTCATGTTAACAATCAAATCTAAATAGAATGACATTTTTCCTCACATGCGTGAATACACTGGTGTAGACTTCTACCGTAGAATTGCTTTCTTTACGAACCCATCCCAATGACGCATGTTAAGAAACCAATTAAAAATAATAAAATAGTAAAGGGAGATTAATTAAATAAAATACACAAGAAGTGAGCTACATACAGTACAGTCAGGTTGACAACAGCCTATTCTGCTATACAGGTTAGACGTAGTTAGTTGTAATTACTGTCCAAGATTGAGAACAACAGTTTACACTCTGCTGTAGTGTGTTTTGCCATGTCCTTCCTAATGACACTCGTAAAGGGTTTAAGACTTTAGTCAGTTAGACTTTTAATGAACACTTGTAATTACAGCAAGTGCAGCTGTATTAACTTTACCATAGATCCCTCATCATTACGTTCCACTGAGACTCACTGAGCTACTGACAAATGGAGCACGAAGCATGAGACATTGGTTGGTGCTGATGTGTGAGTGTGTGTGTGTGTGTGGTGTGTGTGTGTGTGTGTGTGTGTGTGTGTGTGTGTGTGTGTGTGTGTGTGTGTGTGTTGTGTGTGGTGTGTGTGTGTGTTGTGTGTGTGTGTGTGTGTGTGTGTGTGTGTGTGTGTGTGGTGTGGTGTGTGTTGGGTGTGGTGTGTGTGTGTGTGTGTGTGTGTGTGTGTGTGTGTGTGTGTGTGTGTGTGTGTGTGTGTGTGTGTGCGCAGAGTAGACGTATAATTGTTTTCCCTCATGGCAGTGGAACGATCAGTACCCAGGATCATTTATGTTAATGAGAGCAGAGTGATTAATACGGTAACGACGACCCTCTCAGGAGGCACAGCTGTCACCGCACTAACAGGAAGGGCCTTCACATGCTGCTGCTGTGGGGAGCCGTGGGAGAAGACTATAGGAGTGCATGTGTGTGTGAATTTGTGTCTCTCTCTCTCCGTGTGCGCACGTGGCAATGGTATTGACCTTTTCTCCAGTACAATGTGTTACTCCAAAGCTGTATGATTTGAATGACCCACTTCCAGCAGTTGAACAGAGGGTCACTGGCCTCAACTCCAAGCACCTGAGTCTGGCAGCGCTGAAAACARCCATCAAAGGAAAATATGGAAATATGCCTGCCTTGTATGAGAAGTTGAAACCTGAAATCAAATAATTATTTGTGAGAAATTACATATAAAGCGATCAATATTTAAACATGTTTGTCTTGTTAAAGAAGTAGCTAAACACAATGAAATAAATGCTCATTTATATGGAGTTTAAAAAATGCACYAGCCACAAATAATGGATGAACTAGTTAAATCAATGAGCACGTTGCTGCTCCGCGTCTCAACATGCAACACTTTGTCAAAAGGCATTATGTCAGATCTTAATTACTAATGATTTTTCCCACTGGTTCCTGGATCATGTACAATGGCCTTTTGTGAGTGATGTTCAGGTTTTAGCCCTGTTCTCTGTGCCACTTTGTTTTTGCATTAATAGATCGCTAATGGCATGTGATTAATTGTGACATGGTGGTTCATTGAGCAGTACTATGATAAATACCCAGGCAGTAGGGCTACGCTGTAGCTTCTACACTGTGTGTAGTAGAGTACTGTGTAAAAGAAAGTTGAAGGACATGAGGGATAATGGAAACAGAGCCTCTGCGTTATGCACTGCATGTCACAGGCCTTAAACACATTATTTTCCCAGTGGTTTCAAAGCCCAATCAGTCCTGCTAGCTGCCCCTAAATTTGAGATTGAGTAAGTCGAGGCTGGCCAAGTAAAATGGCAAAACTTGTAGATGAATTCAGAATTTATGAAGATAATATTTCAGGACCCATCAGCTTGGGGACGTTAAACTCCACTCAATCCAGAGCGCCCCTGCTGTGCTTCTCTCCGCGTTTTCCCACCCAGTCTACCGGGATGTGTTTTCCCACCCCGTTCCCCACCCGGTCTACCGGGATGTGTTTCCCCACCCGGTCTACCGGGATGTGTTTCCCCACCGTCTACCGGATGTGTTTCCCCGGTCACGCCTAGTACCGGGATGTGTTTCCCCCCGGTCTACCGGGATGTGTTTCCCCCCGGTCTACCGGGATGTGTTTCCTCACCCGGTCTACCGGGATGTGTTTCTCACCCGTCTACCGGGATGTGTTTCCCCACCCGGTCTACCGGATGTGTTTCCCCACCCGTCTACCGGGATGTGTTTCCCCACCGGTCTACCGGATGTGTTTCCTCACCAGTCTACCCGGGATTGTTTCCTCACCCAGTCTAATTGAAAAGTGAAAGACTAAAGTTACATACATGGGATGCTTTAGTGAATTTCAGAATGTCTGGATAAGAAAAGGCAGAAATAAACAATTCAATTAAGCATTCGCAGCAGTCATCCAAAACATAGTCCCTATGCAGTCGTTTAAATTCCATAGAAGGCAGTCTACCGGGATGTTTCCCACCCGGTCTACCGGGATGTGTTTCCCCACCCAGTCTACCGGGATGTGTTTCCCACCAGTCTACCGGATGTGTTTCCCCACCCAGTCTACCGGATGTTTCCCCACCGTCTACGGGATGTGTTCCCCCCAGTCTACCGGGATGTGTTTCCCACCCAGTCTACCGGGCCAAACTAGAAAAACCTAAGCAATAAAGTATACAAAACTAATTCCACCAAACTGGCTTTGAAAGTTTTCCTGCAAATTCACTCAGCCTATTTAGCGTCCTAGTATGACCAGCTGTGACAGCCTGAACACGGTAATCACGCCTGCCGTTTCTTCACAAGGGCCCATGGGGCCAGAGTATGTGGCATAATAAATTCCCAGACAGTTAAAAATCACTATAATTTTACCCTAATGCATTATGGGTTGTCTGTAATATCACTAAGTCTTGGGGTGAAGCGTTTTTAATTTCCAACAGCTGTTGAGCCTGTGAGGTAAGTTAATGATTAAATATAGTCTGATGTATTAGTCTAAACACTGTGGCTTCCAGATCAATGCCACAAAGACATATCATTTATCTTGATATGTGGAAAAGCCAAGCTGTCCCATGCTAGCCACATTTGTTTTGTTGAATAAGAAAGTAGAACGTATGAATATGGCCACGGCGAAAAAACATGACTCCTATAGGATTTCACGTTAACGAACCGACGCAAACATGTCTGGATCCCACAGGACCACGTTGTTTTAAGATGCAACACCTGGACAACACACACACAACACACACACACACACACACACACACACACACACACACACACACACACACACACACACACACACACACACACACACACACACACACACACACACACACACCACACACACCACACACACACACAACAACAACACACACACACACACCACTTCTTCAGGCCAGTCTGCTGCCCAGCTTGAGTGTACGGTCCATGCAGCCTTCCTGCCATCTCTCTTCTCCACTGGGCCGTGGGCCAGACAGAGACAGTTGCCCAGTTTAATGGTGCGTTTGCTGTGGTCCATCCCACTCTCCTCTCCATCCTCCCTGATCCCCAACAGGCTGGCTAGCCAGACCTGAGCTACATCCCCTCCACCACACTACAGCCAGACACAGCCACATCACAGGGACATTATAACAAGTCCTCATCCAGATTACTGATGCACTTCTGTCAACCCCACCTCCTGGTAGACAGCGTGCCTCGGACTCTGTGACCAGTCACTTCTATGCCAGGTGAGACACACTGATCCCTGATACACACTATATGGCCGAACCGTGCGTTGCTGGCTCAGGTATTTTCTTTTCCCATTGTCCTTTCAGCATGGTTCCAGAAACTATGGTGGATGTGTAACCACTACCCGGCCCAGAGCAGCTGGGTTTGGCTCTATAGTGTGTATCAGGCATGACAGGACTGACCCCCACCCCAGCCCCTCCTCTCTGTACCTCCAGGCCCTTGACCAGCTGGTTGGCCTGCTCGATAGTCTGGTTGGTGTGGGTCACTTCCTCCTGGCACTGGACCTTGTCATCAGCAGCCTCTCAACCTGGACTGTGAGGCTCTGTAGGTTGATATTCAACCCCTGTTAGAAACACCACAGAATCACAGATTAGATCGGCTTCATGACAAGACAAGGCTGAGCGGCATATGGTCATTGTGAGAGCTGGAGATTTCAACCCAGCGTGGTGAATGATAATATAACACGTCTTACTTCCAGTTTTATCAGCTGAAAACTGTTGTTCTGATTACAGAAGCAATACAATTGGTCTTCTTTAGACTAGTTGAGTATCTGGAACATCAGCA
The DNA here is from genome assembly GCF_002910315.2 of Salvelinus sp. IW2-2015. Taxonomy (NCBI): domain Eukaryota; kingdom Metazoa; phylum Chordata; class Actinopteri; order Salmoniformes; family Salmonidae; genus Salvelinus; species Salvelinus sp. IW2-2015. The sequence continues at coordinate 53,379 of NW_019945864.1, read as the reverse complement.
TTTGTGGGTTCGATTACAGGCTCAAAATGTCCAGAAACAAAGATTTTCTTCTGAACTCATCAGTCTATATGTATGTAGTGATGATCCATGGCATGAAGCCTCCAGTGATTATCCATGGCACGAAGCCTCCAGTAATAATCCATGGCCCGGAGCCTCCAGTGATAATCCAGGGCACGGAGCCTCCAGCGACGGTCCCCAGTCCGGAGCCTTCAGAGACGGTCCCCAGTCCGGAGCCTGCAGCGACGGTCCCCAGTCCGGAGCCTGCAGCGATGGTCCCCAGTCCGGAGCCTGCACCGACGGTCCCCAGTCCGGAGCCTGCAGCGATGGTCCCCAGTCCGGAGCCTGCAGCGACGTCCCCAGTCCGGAGCCTGCAGCGACGGTCCAAAATCCGGCGCCTCCAGCAACGGTCCCCAGTCCGGAGCCTCTAGCGACGGTCCCAGTCCGGAGCTGCAGCGAGGTCCCCAGTCCGGAGCCTCCAGCGACGGTCCCCAGTCCGGAGCCAGTCCGGAGCCTCCAACGGCGGTCTGCAGTCCGGATCTCCAGTGATAATCCAGGGCACAGTGAGCCTCCAGTGATAATCCAGGGCACGGAGCCTCCAGCGACGGTCCCCAGTCGCGAGCCTTCAGAGACGGTCCCCAGTCCGGAGCCTGCAGCGACGGTCCCCAGTCCGGAGCCTGCAGCGACGGTCCCCAGTCCGGGGCCTGCAGCGATGGTCCCCAGTCCGGAGCCTGCAGCGACGTCCGTCCGAGCCTGCAGCACGTCCCCAATCCGGCGCCTCCAGCGACGGTCCCCAGTCCGGAGCCTCCAGCGCACGTCCCCAGTCTGGAGCCTGCAGCGACGGTCCCCAGTCCGGAGCCTGCAGCGACGGTCCCAGTCCGGAGCCTCCAACGGCGGTCTGCAGTCCGGAGTCTCCGGCGGCGGTCTGCAGTCTGGAGTCTCCAGCGGCGGTTTGCAGTACGGAGCCTCCGGCGATGATCTACGGTCCGGGGCCCCGGTGACGATCCCTGCGCCGGAGGCGCACCGAAGTACGGGAGCCTAAAGCGGGCGGGGTCTGCACCGGAGCCCCCGAGAGTAGATGCCCACCCGGACCTTCCCCTATAGGTTCAGGTTTGCGGCCGGAGTCCGTACCTTTGGGGGGGGGGAATTGTCACGCCCTGACCTTAGAGTGCCTTTTATTTCTCTATTTTTGGTTAGGTCAGGGTGTGGTTAGGGTGGGCATTCTATGTTTTCTATTTCTTTGTTGTTTTTGCCATGTGTGGTTCCCAATCAGAGGCAGCTGTCTATCGTTGTCTCTGATTGGGGATCATATATAAGTTGTGATTTTCCGTTTGGGTTTTGTGGGGAGTTATTTTCTGTTTAGCTGTTTTTGTTGCCTGACAGAACTGTGCGCTTTAGTTTTTCTTCTTTGTTATTTTGTTGGCGTGTTCAGTTTTATAAAAAATCATGAACGCCTACCACGCTGCACCTTGGTCTCCTTCTTCATCCGACGAGTGCCCTTACACCCTGACCTCAATCCTATAGAACATTTGTGGGCTGAACTGAAAAGCGTGCGCAAGAAAAGAGGCTTACAAACCTGACTCGGTTACACCAGCTCTGTCAAGAGGAATGGGACAAATTTCAGCCAATTATTTGTGGAAGCTTGTGGAAGGCTACCCGAAACGTTTGACCCAAGTTAAACAATTTTATGGCAATGCTACCAAATACTATTTGAGTGTATGTAAACTTCTGACCCACAGTGATGTGATGAATAAATAAAAGCTGATAAAATAATTATCTCTATTTTCTGACATTTACATTCTTAAAATAAGGTGGTGATCCTAACTGACCTAAAACAGGGCATTTTTACTAGGATTAAATGTCAGGAATTGTGAAAAACTGATTTTAAATGTATTTGGCTAAGGTGTTTGTAAACTTCCGACTTCAACTGTAGACAATCGATAAAAAAGACAGCCGTTTCCGGCTACAATAGTCATTTACAACATTAACAATGTCTACCCTGTTTTCTGATCAATTTGATGTTATTTTAATGGACCAATTAGCTTTTCTTTCAAAAACAAGGACATTTCTAAGTGACCCAAACTTTTGAATGGTAGTGTATATGTGAATAAAACATTTGATTCATGATTTAATGATATTCTATCAATGCATTCAATGATATTAATAATATAATAATATTTCCCATTTAGCAGATGCTTTTAACCAAAGTGACTGACAGTAGTACATTTTGGTATACTGTCATTGCAAGCGCCGTGCTGTACTAACTGAGCCACACAGGACCATATAACCTGACATTCAAACTATCATTAATGATACACATCAAAGCTATATTTCAGACTGCTCCTTGTCTGACCTAGTATCTGACCATGTGGATGGCCCAGCTGCGGCGGCGGTGGACTTGGTCCTGACCAGGTCAGGGTGAAACTCTGGTTCCTCAGGTACTCCTGCTTCACCACCAACCAGATATAACTTAGCGATGTGCTCCTTGTAATACGACACCAGCGCTGCAGGAGGTTATCACCTGGAAGCCACAGGGAGACATGTTTGCATCAAGATACAATACATATTCATGTAGAAAGGGTGATGTATTGTTGTCAGTCAGTGGAACTAACACCGCTTTTGACTGTAAACATGTCTTGCACATGTTGATGATGTCACAAGGCAGACTATTGTCGGATTGGTTGATGGACTTGTTGAGCCAACATAATAAAACAATCCAAGAACATGAATCTTTGAGCCCAGAGGATCGTACAGTACAGTGGCGCTGGCTCCTTCAGAACTATATTCAAAGAGCCATCATCCAGCTGAATTGTGAGGTTGAGACATGCAGGGTACATACAGTGTCAAGGCCCAAGACCCAGATTACACTGGCATCCCTCAGACAGACGATGATGTGATTGACACAGTGACAGGTGGTAACCTTGGTTC
>NW_019945864.1:40593-50429 GCF_002910315.2 Salvelinus sp. IW2-2015 | reverse complement strand
GAAGGCTGAGCGGCAATATGTCATGTGAGAGCTGGAGATTTCAACCCAGCGTGGTGAATGATAATATAACACGTCTTACCTCCAGTTTTATCAGCTGAAAACTGTTGTTCTGATTACAGAAGCAATACAATTGGTCTTCTTTAGACTAGTTGAGGATCTGGAACATCAGCATTTGTGGGTTCGATTACAGGCTCAAAATGTCCAGAAACAAAGAATTTTCTTCGAAACTCATCAGTCTATATGTATGTAGTGATGATCCATGGCATGAGCCTCCAGTGATTATCCATGGCACGAAGCCTCCAGTAATAATCCATGGCCCGGAGCCTCCAGTGATAATCCAGGGCACGGAGCCTCCAGCGACGGTCCCCAGTCCGGAGCCTTCAGAACGGTCCCCAGTCCGGAGCCTGCAGCGACGTCCCAGTCCGGAGCCTGCAGCGATGGTCCCCAGTCCGGAGCCTGCACGACGTCCCCAGTCCGGAGCCTGCAGCGAGGTCCGTCGGAGCCAGCGACTCCCCAGTCCGGAGCCTGCAGCGACGGTCCAAATCCGGCGCCTCCAGCAACGGTCCCCAGTCCGGAGCCTCTAGCGACGGGCCCCAGTCCGGAGGCCTGCAGCGACGGTCCCCAGTCCGGAGCCTCCAGCGACGGTCCCCAGTCCGGAGCCAGTCCGGAGCCTCCACCCCGGTCTGCAGTCGGAGGCTCCAGTGATAATCCAGGGCACAGTGAGCCTCCAGTGGATAATCCAGGGCACGGAGCCTCCAGCGACGGTCCCCAGTCCGGAGCCTTCAGAGACGTCCCCAGTCCGGAGCCTGCAGCGACGGTCCCCAGTCCGGAGCCTGCAGCCGACGGTCCCCAGTCCGGAGCCTGCAGCGATGGTCCCCAGTCCGGAGCCTGCAGCGACGTCCCCAGTCCGGAGCCTGCAGCGACGGTCCCCAATCCGCGCCTCCGCGACGGTCCCAGTCCGGAGCCTCCAACACGTCCCCAGTCTGAGCCTGCAGCGACGGTCCCAGTCCGGAGCCTGCCAGCGACGGTCCCAGTCCGGAGCCTCCAACGGCGGTCTGCAGTCCGAGTCTCGCGGCGGTCTGCAGTCTGGAGTCTCCAGCGGCGGTTTGCGTACGGAGCCTCCGCGATGATCTACGGTCCGGAGCCCCCGGTGACGATCCTGCGCCGGAGCGCCACCGAAGTGACGGGAGCCTAAAGCGGGCGGGGTCTGCACCGAGCCCCCACCGAGAGTAGATGCCCACCCGACCTTCCCTATAGGTTCAGGTTTGCGGCCGGAGTCCGTACCTTTGGGGGGGTATTGTCACGCCCTGACCTTAGAGTGCCTTTTATTCTCTATTTTTGGTTAGGTCAGGGTGTGGTTAGGGGGGCATTCTATGTTTTCTATTTCTTTGTTGTTTTTGCCATGTGTGGTTCCCAATCAGAGGCAGCTGTCTATCGTTGTCTCTGATTGGGGATCATATATAAGTTGTGATTTTCCGTTTGGGTTTTGTGGGGAGTTATTTTCTGTTTAGCTGTTTTTGTTGCCTGACAGAACTGTGCGCTTTAGTTTTTCTTTCTTGTTATTTTTTTGCGTGTTCAGTTTTATAAAAATATGAACGCCTACCACGCTGCACCTTGGTCTCCTTCTTCATCCGACGAGTGCCCTTACACCCTGACCTCAATCCTATAGAACATTTGTGGGCTGAACTGAAAAAGCGCGCAAGAAAAGAGGCTTACAAACCTGACTCGGTTACACCAGCTCTGTCAAAGAGGAATGGGACAAATTTCAGCCAATTTATTGTGGAAAGCTTGTGGAAGGCTACCCGAAACGTTTGACCCAAGTAAACAATTTTATGGCAATGCTACAAATACTATTTGAGTGTATGTAAACTTCTGACCCACAGTGAATGTGATGAATAAATAAAAGCTATAAAATAATTATCTCTATTATTCTGACATTTAACATTCTTAAAAATGGTGGTGATCCTAACTGACCTAAAACAGGCATTTTTACTAGGATTAAATGTCAGGAATTGTGAAAAACTGATTTTAAATGTATTTGGCTAAGGTGTTTGTAAACTTCCGACTTCAACTGTAGACAATCGATAAAAAAGACAGCCGTTTCCGGCTACAATAGTCATTTACAACATTAACAATGTCTACCCTGTATTTCTGATCAATTTGATGTTATTTTAATGGACCAAAATTAGCTTTTTTTCAAAAACAAAGGACATTTCTAAGTGACCCCAAACTTTTGAATGGTAGTGTATATGTGAATAAAACATTTTGACATGATTTAATGATATTCTATCAATGCATTCAATGATATTATAATAATATAATAATATTTCCCATTTAGCAGATGCTTTTAACCAAAGTGACTGACAGTAGTACATTTTGGTAACGTCATTGCAAGCGCCGTGCTGTACTAACTGAGCCACACAGGACCATATAACCTGACATTCAAACTATCATTAATGATACACATCAAAGCTATATTTCAGACTGCTCTCTGTCTGACCTAGTATCTGACCATTGGGATGGCCCAGCTGCGGCGGCGGTGGACTTGGTCCTGACCAGGTCAGGGTGAAACTCTGGGTTCCTCAGGTACTCCTGCTTCACCACCACCAGATTAAACTTAGCGATGTGCTCCTTGTAATACGACACCAGCGCCTGCAGGAGGTTATCACCTGGAAGCCACAGGGAGACATGTTTGCATCAAATACAATACATATTCATGTAGAAAGGGTGAATGTATTGTTGTCAGTCAAGTGGAACTAACACCGCTTTTGACTGTAAAACATGTCTTGCACATGTTGATGATGTCACAAGGCAGACTATTGTCGGATTGGTTGATGGACTTGTTGAGCCAACATAATAAAAACAATCCAAGAACATGAATCTTTGAGCCCAGAGGATCGTACAGTACAGTGGCGCTGGCTCATTCAGAACTATATTCAAAGAGCCATCATCCAGCTGAATTGTGAGGTTGAGACATGCAGGGTACATACAGTGTCAAGGCCCAGACCCAGATTACACTGGCATCCCTCAGACAGACGATGATGTGATTGACACAGTGACAGGTGGTAACCTTGTTACCTTGCCCATAAAAGCCCGGCTGCCTTCCAGCTCCTCTGCTTGGGAACGAAGCCCACGGAGCCAGCAGCACCATCACCGCCACGTTGATCACCGCCGCCGGAGGATTGACAAACGATTTCAGCTCCGTCAGATTCACTGGAGACAGATACAATGTACCACCAGGTAGTTATTGAGAAAAATAATTTATTTATCATTGACTTACCTGGCTTATGACAGTTGAATAAATCAACCAAGAAACCATATACAAACAAACCAAAATGATCATTAGCTTGATGAGTGATTTAGACAACAAGTAAATAACTGGTTCATTGACAGGGTACCTGTTACCTTATTAGATATGTGGCTTAGCTACAATTGCTCTATAATCCATGACATGATTTGAGTATTGTACCTTGTTAAGAGTGTCCAGCCTGCAGAATGGGCTCTGCCTTGGCCAGGTCAGTCTCACAGTCCCCATGCTTCAGGGAAACCTCTGTCTGGGTGACAGACAGCTGAACAGAGGACACAGACACTGTCAACTAAGTCCTTCAACTAAGAGGGCTTGACCTTTTTTTGTGAAATAGTGAAATAAGTGAAATAATAGACCTGGGTCAAAAACATAATGTCAAGTATTTGTCTTGAAATATTTGAGGTGCGCTTGACTGAGATTGTGTTTGCACTTTTAGGACTATTCTATTGTACATTACACCAGGAAAAAGTAGATCAAGTGCGACTCAAGTGTTAAAAATGCCATCTACTAATACAGATATTTGATGTGTAATTGAGCCATGTCTGATTTGATACTTAACAAGATGAACCTGCTACATCTGCAGCCTCTCTCTGGTAGTACCAGCTCAGTCTGCTGTCCAATCTAACTGACGAGAGCTTCTGCATCAGCATTCTTCAGGGTCAGATCCTCTTCTTGGGACGCCAGTTTGGCTTTTAGCTCCTTAACCTACAGTAAACCACACAGTCCCATAAGAGGATGCATCTCAGACTGCACCCTATTCCCTATCTAGTGCACTACTTTGGACCAGAGCCCATAGGGCTGTGGTCAAAAGTAGGGCCCATAGGGTTGTGGTCAAAAAGTGCACTACAGTGCATTAGGAAAGTATTCAGAACCCTTGACTTTTTAAATATTTTGTTACATTACAGCCTTACTCTAAAAAAATTCCCCTCATCAATCTACACACATTACCCCATAACAACATCACAATACCCCATAATGGCAAAGCAAAAACAGGTTTTAGACATTGGCCACTGAAAAACATCCCCACAGCATGACGCTGCCACCACCATGCTTCACCGTAGGGAGGTGCCAGTTTCCTCCAGACATAACGCTTAGCATTTAGGCCAATCTTGGTTTCATCAGACCAGAAGACATGTTTCTCATGGTCTGAGAGTCCTTTAGGTGTCTTTTGGCAAACCAAGCAGGCTGTCATGTGCCTTTACTGAGGAGAGGCTTCCATCTGGCCACTCTACCATAAAGGCCTGATTGAGGAGTGCTGCAGAGATGGTTGTCCTTCTGAAGTTCTGCCATCTCCACAGAGGAACTCTGGAGCTCTGTCAGAGTGACCATCTGGTTCTTGGTCACCTCCCTGACCAAGGCCCTTCTCCCCCAATTGCTCAGTTTGGCCGGCGGCCAGCTCTAGGAAGAGTCTTGATGGTTCTAAACTTCTTCCATTTAAGAATGATGGAGGCCACTGTGTTCTTGGACCTTCAATGCTGCAGACATTTTGGTATCCTTCCCCAGATCTGCCTCGACACAATCCTGTCTCGGATCTATGGACAATTCCTTCAACTTCATGGCTTGGTTTTTGCTCTGACATGCACTGTCAACTGGAACCTTATATAGACAGGTGTGTGCCTTTCCAAATCATGTCCAATTAGTTGAATTTAACACAGGTGGGCCTAATCAAGTTGTAGAAACATCTCAAGGATGATCAATGGAAACAGGATGTACCTGAACTCAATTTTGAGTCTCATAGCAAAGGTTCTGAATACTTATGTAAATAAGGTATCTGTTTTTTAAATTGCAATAAATTAGCAAAAATGTAAACATTTTTTTCGCTTTGTATTATGGGGTATAGTGTGTAGATTGATGAAGACATGTTTGTTATTTAATCAATTTTAGAATAAGGCTGTAACGTAATAAAATGTGGAAAAGTCAAGGGTCTGAATACTTTCTGAAGGCATCGTACAGTATGAAGAGGATAGGGTACCATTTGAGCAAACATGAATATCATCATACTTTGGATAAAATATTGATTGCACGTCTGTGTTAATGATATTATAATACATCTTCTGATGGCATTTCTTTTGCAATAAAAACTGATTAAATAAATGGAAATCCAATGTTGTACTCTTTGCGGCAATAGCTATAAAATGTGATTTACGTTCATTTCAAGGTTTATCAGCAGCATTCAATCAGTGGAAAGGCAAAAGGCATTATACAAATGTGCTACTCAAACCTCCTCTGATCTCGTCCCACAGCTTGAGTTCTGATATTAACATAACGTTAAAGGCTGCCTCTCAAATGGCACCCTATTCCCTACATTCCAAATGGCACCCTATTCCCTACATTCCAAATGGCACCCTATCCATACATTCAAATGCACCCTATTCCATACATTCTAAATGGCACCCTATTCCATACATTCCAAATGGCACCCTATTCCATACATTCCAAATGGCACCCTATTCCAATCATTCTAAATGGCACCCTATTCCATACATTCTAAATGCACCCTATTCCATACATTCCAAATGCACCTATCCATACATTCCAAATGCACCCTATTCCATACATTCCAAATGGCACCCTATTCCAACATTCCAAATGGCACCCTATTCCAACATTCCAAATCACCCTATTCCATACATTCAAATGGCACCCTAATCCATACATTCTAAATGGCACCCTATTCCATACATTCCAAATGGCACCCTATTCCATACATTCTAAATGGCACCCTATTCCATACATTCTAAATGGCACCCTATTCCATACATTCTAAATGGCACCCTATTCCATACATTCTAAATGGCACCCTATTCCATACATTCTAAATGGCACCCTATTCCATACATTCCAAATGCACCCTATTCCATACATTCCAAATGGCACCTTATTCCCTATATAGTGCAGAGGGCCTGGTTGAAAGTAGTGCACCACAGGAAATAGGCTGATTTGGGATGCACTCAGACTCCTACCTGAGCCGGTAGTCTGGAGCTCCTGAAGGGCGCTGACGAGGCGCTTCATCTTCCCACGGATCTGAGCTCTTCCCCAGGAACTTGCTGTACAGGGTGATCTGCTGGAGAAGGCTCTTTTGGAGTGGTGTAATTGTACCTCTTCTCATCGCGCCGAGTATTTTTCACTTGCCTGGTTGACACTGGTGTGAACATAGGCCATGAAAAAGACTAATGGAATTCTGGACGGCTGGCTGTTAAAAATAAGCAGAGGTGGAGGGGGGGGGGGGGGGGGGGGGGGGGGGGTGGGGAAACACATTTCAGCCTAGATGAACCTTTCATCCCAGAGTTTGAAATATTTGAGGTGCTTTGAAGTTTATACCAAGTTTCCAGTTTATTCTAAAAGTGATTTTATACATACACTGTAGACTACGTTTCATACTGCTTTTGGTGGTGTATATTGTCATGCCTGGTGTATGTGTGTGTGTGTCCCAGTCAGAAAAGGAGAGGTGGTCCCAGGCAGAAGACTCTGTGTGGTGATGTTCTCCTCACCTCAGCTTCGGTCTCCTACGTGGGTCACTTCACCAGGCCCTACCGACACCAACTGCTCTACGAAGCCGGGATKCCCTTCGTACAGTCACAACGGGTAAGATCCKAAATGGCACCCTATTCCCTATGTAGTGCACTACTTTTGACCAGCGGMGCTTTATAAAGCTGCTCCTTTATCCTTTATCGTGTAGATATGTTCTAAACTGTTTTTATTCATGGTCTTTAATTGATTTTATTTGAACATTTTGWTTTTGGATGTKAATTTASGGATAACCCGCKTGGAAATTAATCTTGGTGAAACACTGTTGCCTCTCTCTCTATCGGCCTGCATAGTTGTACAGTCGGTACCCCACACACAGRCAACCGAGTGACATCACCGCKTCACTGCTGTCGGTTCCAAATGCCACCCTATTTATTATTTAGTGCACTATATGGTGATCAGGGTTCCATCTGTCTGTCTCTCTGTGTMTTCCAGGTCTCCATCCCCCAGACAGACGACCTGGACCCTGTCCTCATGCTTACAGACGATGCCACCGTGGCTGCCTGGCACAACCAGGGCCTGCCAAACGATAGGATGTCCACAGAGAACGCTGCCATCCTGACCACCGGCGAGTGCTGGCCACTCATGATGCACCCCCAGCAGCAGGGCATCAAGTGGATCCGCAGGCGCTGTGGGCCAGAGCTCAGGGTGGAGCAGCTCCAGCAGATGGAGTGAGAGAGGGACGGCGTTGTTCTGCCGCATTTCATTAATGATAGTAGAGATTTCAGAGTYGGGAAGGGAAGCAAGTTGGGAAGGGAAGCAAGGAAGGGAAGCAAGTTGGACTTGGAACAATGATGYTCACAAGGGTTTGTTTTGTATCACTGGACAGTGTCTATCCAAGTGGTCCAGTCTGTTTGTACTTTAGGGTATGATAGCCATAGAAGATTTGGTGTCTGGACYGTAGATACAGGATGGGACCAGGCTAATCACTGGTCACTACTAATTATCAGCTACAGTGCATTTGAAAAGTATTCAGACCCTWWGACTTTTTCCACATTTTGTAACGTTACAGCATTATTCTAAAATGTATTAAATTATACATTTTTCACATCAATTTAAACACAATACCCCCTAATGACAAAGTGAAAACAGATTTTTGCAGAATTATTACAATTTAAATACAGAAWTATCTTATTTACATAAGAATTCAGACATTTTGCTATGAGACTTGAAATTGAGCTCAGGGGACTCCTGTTTCCAATGATCATCTTTGAGATGTTTCTACAACTTGACTGGAGTCCACCTGTGTGGTAAATTCAACTAATTGGACATGATTTGGAAAGGCACACACCTGTCTATATAAGGTCCCATAGTTGACAGTGCATGTCAGATCAAAAACCAAGCCATAAGGTCGAAGGAATTGTCTGTATGGCTCAGAGACAGCATCGTGTCAAGGCACAGATCTGCTGGAAAGGTACCAATCATTCTTAAATAMAAGAAGTTTAGAACCATCAAGACTCTTCCTAGAGCTGGCTGCCCAGCCAAACTGAGCAAGCAATCGGGGGAGAAGGGCCTTGGTCAGGGAGGTGACCAAGAACCAGATGGTCACTATGACAGAGCTCCAGAGATCCTCTGTGGAGATGGCAGAACCTTCCAGAGACAACCATCTCTGCAGCACTCCACSAATCAGGTSTTTATGGTAGAYTGGCCAGACGGAAGCCACTCTTCAGTAAAAGGCACATGACAGCCTGCTTGGAGTTTGCCAAAAGGCACCTAAAGGACTCTCAGACCATGAGAAACAAGATTCTCTGGTCTGATGAAACCAAGATTGAACTATTTGACCTGAATACCAAGCATCACATCTGGAGGAAACCTGGCACCATCCCTACGGTAAAGCATGGTGGTGGCAGCATTATGCTGTGGGGATGTTTTTCAGTGGCAGGGACTGGGAGGCTTGTCAGGATCGAGGGAAAGATGAACGGAACAAAGTATAGAGAGTTCCTTGATGAAAACCTGGTCCAGAGCGCTCAGGACCTCAGACTGGAGAGAAGGTTCACCTTTCAACAGGACATTGACATTATGCACGCAGCCAAGACAACACAGGAGTGACTTCGGGACAAGTCTCTGAATGMCCTTGAGTGGCCCAGCCAGAGCCCGGACTTGAACCTGATCTCTGGAGAGACCTGAAAATAGCTGTGCAGCAATGCTCCCTATCTAACCTGACAGAGCTTGAGAGGATCTGCAGAGAAGAATGTGAGAAACTCCCCAAATACAGGTGGGCCAAGCTTATAGCTTCATACCTAAGAAGACTTGATGCTGTAATCGCTGCCAAAGGTGCTTCAACAAAGGGTCTAAAGACTTATGTAAATGTGATATTTCATTTTTTTATGTATATATTTTTTSCAAAACCTGTTTTTGCTTTGTCATTATAGGTTATTGTGTGTAGATTGATGAGGGGYYYYAAYTYTTTAATCCATTTTAGAATAATGCTGTAACATAACAAAATGTGGAAAAAGTCKAGGGGTRTGAATACTTTCCGAGTGCACTGTATGTTTTTTCAAATTGATTGATGAGAKAAGTATCATCCAATCCATGGGRTATCTCACTGCACCCTCATATGCCATGTCTTGAAATATGCAGACAGYCGGATTAAAATACATTTACATTGTAATACTTCTGACAGCCAACTTCTTCACTCCACCCATCCATGTGTCTTCCTTCAGGCTTGCCGGTTACAAAATGTAAAAAAGTATTRAAGTTACCTATTCCAGTGAATCATTCTGYTTACACTTTAAATMAAATACTTACTGTACGTTTAATGCTTTATAACATCCTTTATAATGCCTTATAATACAATTGTAAMTGTATTATAAGTTATTATACAGGATGTTATAAAGTWTAATTCATATGTATTTTCTCTAAAGTGTTKCCATCATCATTCTCTACAGGTATTTGGATGTGTTAGAGCGAGCCCTTGCCTATGGAGAGACTGTTCTGATTGAGAACCTACAGGAGAGAGTTGACCCAGTCCTGGTGCCACTACTGGGGAGATAAACACAAG